>NC_134404.1:27556064-27856064 GCF_038048845.1 Mixophyes fleayi | reverse complement strand
AGAGTTCTATGAAATATGGTTTTAAAATGTTGTCAGTTAATCAACTACAGAATGGTAACTCTTGAGGTAGTTGGTGTATTTAGAAAACACATTTCAACTTTTTTATTCCAGCTTTAAATGAAGTATCTATGGAAAACACATTGCCTGTGAAAAGATGCATGAAATGGGAGAGCAGATGGGGTGTATTATGTCAGACGTCCTACTAGAAAACCTAATTGCTAGACCCCAAGTAAGTAACATTAGGGACAGAGTTTCACATATAATATTTCATCGGAGACAGAATTTTGAGTTTTGGGTGAAATTATCCTGCATATTAGAAAGGCTGATATGCTTACAATGTAGGAGCCAAAAATGCAAAACAGATCAATTATTATTGTGGGTATAATATGTAATTGTAAGCTTGCGGGCAGGGCTCTCTTGCCTCTCTGTATGTAGTACCCAGTATTGTTTTATTTATGTGTGTTCCCAATTGTAAAGTGTTTCGGAATCTGCGTGCGCTATATAAATAAATGATGACTGTGACGAACGAGCTTGATATCCCCTCAACCAGCCTGTCCCTCATTTCTCACAAAATGTTTAGCTTTAAAACATGTACTGTGTATATCTCTGTTTATGTTACCCAGCGCACCAGAGTACAAATACAGTGTCTAATTACATGTGGATAAAGGGACAATGTAGCTCATTGTAAATATGTATATTGTATATTGTTTAGTGTATAAAGCTGTTATTCATTGTTCTTAAAGTCAAGCCAGGTGGGATATGGGTAAGGATCAAGTTCCAGGACACAGCTGTGGAGCTGACTGATATCCTATATCTGGACGTGGGGAAGGCCAATTAGTATGCATTGTCCTCCACAGGACTAGTCCAGACATTTTGTCTTCAACCTAGCAGGGGAGCTCCTGTGGAAGCACAGCTTATCCCCAATCCCCCTCCAACCCCCTGATCCAGCACCCAACAATGTTTAAGAGAGAGAGAGAGAGACAAGGGGTTGACCAGGGAGGGGAAAGCACTTTGGAAATTTAACCCTGGATATAAGGAGTCACTCCATGGGGGAGGGTTGTTCAATCTGTGGATTGATTCCTGAAAGGTGCAAGGTCTGGTGTTGAGTTGCCGTTCTCTACCAGTAGACTATATCTGGAGATCCATGGGGCTTCAAGTCAGGACAGCCAGGTGACTAACTATTTAAGCTAGTGGGTAAAGGGACAGATGATGTTGCAAATCTGCCTGGCATTTATTTACTGTGTGTACATAATATTCTAGTGATTTTATTACAATAAATGTATTGTTTTACTTTCTAACTGCATTTGCCTGAGTGACGTTAGGAACCCTAGAAGGTACTGGGTAGGCTTCACTGGCATAGTATGGCACCCCTGGGTGGCCAACCAGTGTGAATGGGGTAGAAACGGGCCAGAAAAAACAGTATCTTCACAATGATGATGTGTTGGCTCATTGCTTACATGTGTGAAGTCACTGGTGATTTATACTTTATGGAATTAAAAAGTGGTTACTTCTGATCTCTTGGATCAGAAGCACTAAAAAGGAGCATCCTCCCCAGGCTTTTAAATGTTTTCCAAGCCCTTCCAGTCGATGTTCCAGTGCAACCTCACCTATGCTTGCATCGATAAATAGTAAGGTTTATGTGGGTGCGAATGTGCACTTTATATTAATCTGAACTAGGGGGTGCCTGACAGTTCCCAATGTATAATTTCACAGCCAATCCCTGGGTCACTGTGTACTTGCAGTCTGGCACTTGGATCTGGGTCACTATTAAATCTAAGCTCTCTGTAATGGCTCCAATTGGATACTAAGATAAACTTTTAGAACAGGACGTGAGAGAGGTCTTCACCTATGGCAAGCTGCCTTTCCCATAGAGAGTGATATTTTCACAGGTATTGAGATGCCCCAGGACTTAAACTCAAAGTAGTAAAATGTTATCTTAGTTACTAGGTAGCGATGAGGTATAGAGTCTGGGAGTATGGTACACTTATGTTGTATACAAAAAGCAAACCAGTAAAGAAGCATATAGTTGAGGACAAGATGCCCAAAAACAAACCATGGGTGAAGACTAAGAGAAGACAGAGAATATTCGGAAACAGGCAAAGGAAAACAGGTAGTCAATTGTTTAGTTAAAGCAGGTCTCTTAAGATACAAGGTGGAAAAGTAGACATCACCATTTTGTAAAAGGAGGCAAGAAAAATATTATTTTGCTAAATGTACAGTACACCTTGTGTTGTTTGCAGACAGTGCCTGTTTTTGTTTTTCCATTGAAATTGTATTGCAGAAATATAAATTCTAATTGTTGGTTGTTGTTTTTAGTAACTGTTCACAATTTAAAAGCTAGGGTTTAATGTGTTACATATTTCTGACTTGCACTTTGCTAAACAGTACATTTTATATTGTTCTGTTATTGGAGTGTGGGTGCTTTATTTGAATATGCCTTATTTAAGCTATTCACAAAGCTACTTTGTGAATTGCTTATCAAGATTATGTATGAATGACTATTGTGATAATAAGTGTTGAGGATGTTAAGAGATAACGATAAAAAGTGACTAAACTGTGTAGATTGAGGCTTAAAATGAAAGGGGTGAAAATTAGTTTTCTATTTTGCACATAAGTTAAATACTGGATGTCATGTAGCACACAAATATTTGATAGCTTATTTGTACACTGAAATTTAAAGTTAATATATGTGTGCTACATAAAAAAACAGTCAGTATTTAACTTTTGTGCAAAATAGAAAACTAATTTTCACCCCTTTCATTTTAACATGGTTTTGTCCAGGAGACTTAAGCAAAAAATGTCTTCCTTAATGAATCAGGCCCTCAGTGAATTATGGGAAATGGATTGTCTATAGAGGTTCAGATAGCAAACAGTTCCTGGAAGGAACTGCAAATTATGGAACGTGCAATAAATATTAGGAAGAGGCTATGCAATTTGTGCAAGAATGGATGAATATGAATAATCATTGTGATGAGCAGTTTCCAAGTGCACATAAACAGATATTGAAAGATGAGAAAACAAAGTTTGTTTGGCATTGTGGAGAGCAGAAGCAAAGCATTGGAAGCCATTAGAAACTTTAAACCGTGTTTTACAGTCACCTAATTCTCACTTGGGTGAGTTTGAAACGTTTATGTCTGTACTGACACAGACGGGAATATCTCCTCCCCCATACCACATACCTGCCTACTTTCACATGCTGAAATCCGGGAGATCCTGGACAGGGGGCATGACTGGAGGGCGTGAGTGGGCGGTGTGCAATGAATCGCATCATTTTGGTCACACCCCCCGCGACGGAAACAGTCATTTTGTTGTGTGGGCGGGGTCAAAAATGACGCAATTCACCGCGAATCGCGTTATTTTGACTAACAACTTGTGGGATGCAGGAGACTTGCCTGCTCCCCCAGGAGTCTGGGAGACCTACCCAGATTTCAGGAGTCTCCCGGACATTCCGGGAGAGTTGGCAAGTATGCCATACCAACCATTTCAATCTGCAACTCTGCATCTCCATTAGCAGAATTTAAAAAAAATGGAGATTTATTCTAGCACAGAAAGTGAATCCGAGAATTTACTTACAGAAAATCAAATGGCAATAGCAATTAACAGGGTTTTTCAAATGCAGATTGTTAATCGGTGTTGTTGCAGCATCAGCATTGCCACCAGATGGCGCAGGGGTTGTAGATGAGCAGGGTTCTGTGAAGGGTTTACAAGTTTGCCCTAGTAAATCTGATACAGTCAAAATGCGAGAGGACAGACAGCCAGTTCAATTGTATGATCCAGCAACAGGGCAATCATACAATACAGTACTGCAAGCAAATAATAAAAATAAACAGTGAAGAGCAGCTAAAACATAGGATTCTATTACACTGTTGCCTACAAGAAGAATGTTAGTCCCTAGACCAACTGCTGCTGATTCCGCTGTTCCACAACTGACGTTAGAGGTACCTCTGCCCAGGGGCGGATTGGGAACTTAAATTCTTGAAGTGGCCTCGTCTGGATGGGACCAAATCAACTGTAGGTGGGGCCAACACAAAAGTAGGCAGGATTTAGAACTACTGGAATATGGTTGTAGTTACATTTAGGAAAAGCTAGATGTGATGACTTAATAAACATTGGGTCATTACTACGGCAATGCAGGGAAAAGGCTGCCAGTCCTGTGTACAAATACATGAATCGTTCTGCATTATCTGCAACTGGTCTATACCTCAGTGCTCAAACTTGTTTATTGCCCAGTGATTCGTGGTGGTTTGAATTAGTAACAGTGCAGGGAGGATTGGCAGACAATGGTGTAAGTGAAGGGGAGAGCTATTCCAAGGGTGTTTTGATGATATACTAAGTGCAAAGGAGGCAGGATTAATGATATAAGAACGCTGTTTGGCTAATGAATGCTAACCCTTGTCCGTCCTCCCCTTAATGAGTAGCCGTGCTTAATTTTGTGCTAAGCTTAGGCTCTGTGCTTGGTATACGCAGCATGTTGTATGTCACACATTAGATTGTTAATGCTTTTTGTTATCTAGACACATATTTAAAATAATTTTGAACAAATGCTTTTACAAGTGTTTTTTAAGTTTTGGGCAGCACGGTGGCTTAGTGGTTAGCACTTCTGCCTCACAGCGCTGGGGTCATGAGTTTGATTCCCGACCATGGCCTTATCTGTGAGGAGTTTGTATGTTCTCCCCATATTTGCGTGTGTTTCCTCCGGGTGCTCTGGTTTCCTCCCACACTCCAAAAACATACTAGTAGGTTAATTGGCTGCTATCAAATTGACCCTAGTGTCTCCCTCTGTGTGTGTGGGTGTGTGTATATGTATGTGTGTGTGTGTGTGTGTATATATTAGGGAATTTAGACTGTAAGCTCCAATGGGGCAGGGACTGATGTGAGTGAGTTCTCTGTACAGCGCTGCGGAATTAGTGGCGCTATATAAATAAATGATGATGATGATATTGTCAGTGCAATGGGGGCTGACCGTATGTTCAACAAAGTGATCTGAGGATGGGACCAGTGCAAAGTAGAAGGCAAAAGGCAGGATTGGAATCAATGCAAAAACCACTAAAGTATGACCAGAGCTGGAATAAGGCTCTTGGGGGGGGGCTGGGACACTCAAAACAGGGGGATTATCTGTCAGTGCTGTACTTATCTGACAAATGACTATGATAATCCAGAGGAGATTATTTATAATTATATGGATGAAGTAGTGAAAATGAAGAAAGATTTTGCAAAGATACTTACACAATTGTTACAATTGTTTCTAAGAATTGTTGTTAAGATACATAACATGACACTATCTGCAGTAGACACATGGTTTTTGTGGTTAGATCCAAAAAACTGGTTTCCAGGTTTCAATCATTGATGCATTCATTTGGAAAATGCCTTCTCTTTATATTAGGAATATTATTGATTATCTATTTTGTATTAAAGTGTATGCCACTACTGTTGAAATTTTGTAAGAAAATATTGAATAGAATTAAAAAAAAGTTAGTAATACAGGGGAATAAGTTATAGAACTATATGAACGGGTTGGGTACATTTTTCCGAGTACCACAACCCCGACAACGAGAATTGATGATGCTGACCGCAAGTAATTCTGAACACAGACCTCTCCGGCCTTTGATTAAGTGTTGAAATCAACACTTAACCTGTGGGGTCCCGACATTGCCGCTTTAAATGAACCATTATCTAGGTCACACTGTTCGTGGAACTCATCTGCAGGAGAGGTCTGTGTTCGGAATTACATGCGGTCCGCATCATCCAGCCATCGGAAATGTGCAGCATTGCTTTGTAGGTAAGTCTGTTTAGATTGATGTAGTTTTTTTTCTAATCTGTGTTTCTTTGTAGGTATCCTGGTTCTCGGGTTGTGGTAATCGTTACGATTACCACTGGTATGAACAATTAAAACCTCATATAATAATAATATTGTGTGACAGTTTAGATAACTATCTAAGGTTAAAGTAAAAATATACATATTTATGCCAATACTAGAGTTTTGTAAATTAAACAATATTTTAACACCAAAGAGACTTGGATTACTATTTTAGGGGCAGATCTTATATAAATAATATTTAGTAAACACACAGAAAAAAATATATTAAATAAATTGGGACAATAATGATTTTACATACATTTATACTTATGATAAATAAATGCTAAAAAAGATAAGTAGTAATTTATACCTCTTGCTGCTTAGCCAGGAATGCATCAATCAGATTCCTCTGGTTATTCACATCCAGTTCTTCCTTCTGTTTTGTAAATGTGGCTCTCATAAAACTGTGTATCTGTCTAATGTTTTCAAAAAATATTTTGTGAGCGCCTGGCAGCCAGCCCATCACAGACGGAAACATATTGTATAACTTTAAAAGAAAGACGCAATTTTAAACAAATTTGAAAAGTATACAGAAGGTTTAAATCATTTCCTTATCATATATAGTCCAACATTGTGATAGGAGTTAAAATAAGATGAATTGATATAAACAATAGGGATTTGTGCCGTTATCTTTTTGTAATGGCTGTTTTAATTTGACCAAGACTGATGAGCATTACACACTCAGTGTATCCAACTCTATAAACTGCCTGGTCAGCAGCAACACTATATGTTATTGCAAATATATGTACAAATTAAGCCGAAGCTGAAAAAACTTTTAAATTGCAATAAGAGAATAACTTACCATGACCATAGGTTTTCCTGCGAGTCGTACATTGTCATGAAGTAAACTCATGAGCTGCAATATGTTTGGATCATCATATTCAAATCTATGATTGAGTAGTATGGACACAATTATATTGGCTGCAGCGACATTCAAGATGGTCTTATGATTAAAGGGTTCTCCTATAAATTGAAGAAAAATATGAAAAGGTATATGCAGAAATGAGTGAAATGTTTTGGAGGAAGGCCAATCAGTGTGCAGAGATCATTTTTCACGATTCAGTATAAAAGCCTTTAAAAATGTGAACAAAATTTATTTTTTAAATTTACCGTTTTGCAAGGTGACACAATAATACTGCCTCACAGGGTTTGTGTGTGTTCGATCCCTACCCTACCTATCTGTGTGGGACTTGTATGTTCTTCCCAATATTGCATGTGGTTTACTCCGGGTATTCCGGTTTCCACACAGTCCAAAAATATAACGGTTAGTAGGATTCAGACAAACATGGAGCCTAGTATGTCTGTGTGATGGGGAATTAAAGTTTAAGCTCCAAAGCGACAAGAACATATGTAAATGATGACATCTGCCTATTAAATGTCTTTTTGTAAATACCATTAATAAAAAGGTCCATGAATCAATGTGCTAAAAATGAAATGATTGGTTAATAGCACAATAGTGCCATGAACTGAACAGCAGCAGTTACCCTCATCTCTACATTTAAGCCATCTTTGTATTGTTGCATCTTGTCTATATAAAAGCCATAATTGTATTGTTGCCCTCATCTCTATGTTTAAGCCATCATTGTATTGTTACCCTTATCTCGATGTATAAGTCATCATTGTACCGTTACCCTCAACTCTATGTAAAACACTATTATTACCCTTATTTCTACATATAAGTTGTCATTGTATCTTTAGCCTTACGTTTATGTATAAACCATCATTGTATCATTATTAATGATGAATGGTTCGGTAATGTTGCCCTTCTGAATCAAACTAGGACACTCATAAATATTTATGGGGAGGGCTAAAGAATCAGTCCCCCGGAGGAAGCTTTGTCCAACCCCCAGGGTAAAGAGGACTGCCAGGGATTTGCAGCTCAAGTAGTCCCCAAGAAGGGGTGTAGTCACACTGACACCACATTTTGCACCGGCTAATCGTATGTCTCGATGTCTCGAGCCGCCGTGTTACCCGTAATGGCTCGAGCGTATCCGGATTGCAGCCGTGTCCTGCCCGTTAACCTGGCAGCCAGGATGTCACTTCTGGTCCTTCACGTCCTGGCCTTTATCAGGGCAACAGGGACGCCACACACTGCCGCTGTGTCCCAGCTAGTGATAAGCAGCTGGAGCCTGCGGCTGTAATTAAATTATTGCTGTCTCATGAGTGGATGTGAGGGGCATGCTCTTGGTCCCATTTGTGATTGGTAACTATCAATTTAAAAGGCCTCCCTGCCGGGTTACAATGCTTTTGCCCTGCAATAGCTAACCTGCTCTCGGTGCTATGAAACCTCTGATCGATTCCTGTTGTGACCCTTGCTTGTTTTATGGAACCTGCTTGCTTGTTGATTGCCCCTCATTCTTCTGGACTAACATTGTTTGCTGCCAGCCCCAACCTATTGGTCTGTTTGTGATGCTTGCTGCTGACCCATGACCTCTGCCCTGTCCCTGATTATCCGGGTAAGGGTATCCGCTTGACTCCCTGCCATAACATCATAAAGGATTATATTCTGGGACCAGTGGTTTAATGGCAAGTTGACCTTCCACTGTTTGGTTTTGCTAATAGCTGTTAGCTGACTCGCATTGCTCTCTCCACCACCATTTTTGTTTAAATAAAAACTGTGATCTTTTGCCAAGTTTACATTGGTGTCCGTGTGGTTATTTATTTATTCATTTAGAGTAATAGTATGTCTGAAAATGCGAAGGAGGTTTGGGTGCAATGAAAGGGAGATAATAACACTATACATTTTAATTATTTTTTTTAATTGAATTGTAAAATCCAAATGCAACAATGCCAGAGTCATAAAACCCTTCACTAAGACAGCTTGGTGCAGACTTCGACCAAAATTGGTGAAAATTGGGACAATTGTCAATGGATCATTATAAATGACTGCAAATGAATATTGATGCTAAAATATTAATAGTGGAGCAAAAACAACTCAAAATTACAATATTTTTCATAATTTTTAATGACATCAAGATTGAAAACTAAAACAAAAACTTTCACAATTTTTTGGCAAACCCTGCCACAAAACCAAAACACGAACATGTTTTAGAACCAAAACCATATCCAAAACCAAAACACACAGTCAATGCACATCTCTAATCTTTCGACAATATTTGAGCTCCACTTTTGCATAAATTTATTTATACAGTAATACATTGCAAAACAGTTTCTTACATTAGAAATAATAGCAAAAGGAAACTAACTCTTGCACTCACATAACACTCTCATATATCTATGTAATTTGACAGCCTGGGTAATGGCAATAATACAAATAGCTCCTCAATCAGATTGATCCCCATATAGACTGACAGCTTTTCATGAGTTTTAAACACACTTTATTTCCCCATCCGCCCCCCTTCACCATGAGGTCACTAAAAGGGCTCTTGTATGTTAATGACTATTTTGTGACCTGTATTCACAAACCACTTAGTCAGGAATTCTTATAAATGAAAATATATTTCTTGGGCAAATCCTAGAAGTATAAAATTGCCTTAACCAGGCAGGTCAGAACTTTCCGCACATTTGCACATGAAATATGGAACTATCACGTACTTTATTAAGGATGATACTTTATTAATGTAATGTCACCATGGCCTAGCATTTAAGTTTGCCATTTTGGATATGCCTCGTTGAGCTGATCATGAAAAGATATAGAGGCATACCCAAATATGAATCAGAAAATAAATAGTTTTTATGTTTTGAGTTCTCTATTTAGACAAATAGTAAAACATGAGATTGCCTTATCTTTAGCATTTAATGGTTCAGTAAATCTTTATCTAATAAGCTACATTTACCTGTAGTTGGGAGACACAAGTCTCTGTGCATACAAACAACCCCATCTCCGTGACAAGATAATGACATCAAAGACAAACATTTTCCATGCCATTGATGTAGGTTTGATCTAGTTAATCCTGGGGGTACTGGCACACAATGAGTTCACAAGTTATAATAGCTCATATTTTTGAGAGCAAGTAGGCCATTTTATAGTTTTATTTTATTAACTCTTGTTTAGACCATAATCTCGAAAAACACTAACCATAATGTCTGAATATTTGCATTCATCACAACTGTTTACATTCTTTCTCCATATCAGCACTCAGTTTTGACATCTTAAATGATAATAAATCGGTGTTTTTAGAGATCTATAAATGATAATAGATCGGATGCAGTTCTCAGATCCAGAAGGGTCGATCCTCAAATCAAATCCCATGTGTGAAAGTTTGTAAACATTTTACCACATGCAATTCAGGCCAAACTTCAAGGTAAAAGCGTATGTGTTTTACCTATGGCTATTACCTGATTTAGCAGATTTAAAGAAAATAATAAATAAAAGTCCCTCCAAGCAGCAGCATGCAATGTAGTTGGGAGAGGAAGAAATATAAGCTTGTTTAGAGTAGTTTGAGAAATAAAGAAGGTAATTTAGACAGTAGGCTGGTGATTTGTGTTAGGATATTGGAGATGTGGATGTATGGGGCTTAGATATAATTTATATGGAGAGGGTGAGGAGGAACATGTGAATATGGTATAAAAAAAACATGGCTGGTGAAGCATTTGTTTATGACTATTTGTATGTAGAGATTCAGCAAGCTTAAATCCAGTTTAAACCCCAGATTTAACATTATCAGCATACTTAATATGATACTATATATGCATACTGCTTTATGCAGCTTGAAGAAATAAGCACTTAAAAAGTAAACACAGAATCGCTAGCAACAGGGGCCAGGAATTGTTTGACAATTAGTAGAACACAGAATCTAAAACAATGTTTGCATTGATATGAGATAAAAAAATCAATTGAAGAGAAGAAAAAAAGAGGCATAAAAACACCAGGGGGTAAATGTATCAAGCTGAGAGTTTTCAGGCTGGTTTGAAAAACCAATCAGATTCTAGCTATTATTTATTTAGTACATTCTACAAAATGACAGCTAGAATCTGATTAGTTGCTATTGGCAACATCTCCACTTTTCAAACCCGCCGGAAAACTCTCAGCTTGATACATTTACCCCCAGATGTTTGAGATAAAGTTTCTTGAAAGACCAAAAAAACAGCACAAATGTTTATATAACACATTATATTATTTCAAATTGCATGATAACCTGTGTTATGCTCATGCAGTACATTAGTAATTTTCCCCAAAATTAGTGCATTTACAGGAATGCTGGGACCAATAGTGCACCAAGCCTGAAACTGTCAAGTGGCTCCAGTGATTAACATTGAAGCCTGTGCAAAATAATAAATCCAAGTAACTTTAACCATACTTAACAAATTTGGAGATCTCCCACTCAGGAGATCTCCAAAGAAGCTGCATCGTGGGAGTGTGGCCACGCGGATCGCGTCATCCTGGCCAGGATGCTGGGATTAGTCCCACCTCCACCTTTTCACCAACGAAGAGAGCAGGAAGCGGGAGGTTGCCCTGCTCTGCCGGGAGAGCTCCCAAAATTTGGGAGTATCCTAGACATTCCAGGAGAGTAGGCAGCTCTGACTTTAACCCGTTTGATACTTATATCTAGTGAGTTAGGGATATAATTGATGCGAGATCAACCTGATGTTGGGAAATCAGGGAAGCTACTACAGAGGAAAGGATAAGAGTGAGAAAATGTGAAGTATGGAAATTGTGAAGCATCAGCTCTTGTGTAACTTATGTGGGACACTGTCATCTTTTAATTGCAACTACTAAGTGTGTGTTGGAGGTTTTCAATAAAGGTGTAGACTGTATAGAGAGAGTTTCTGTAGCAGTAAGGCTAGTTTCATCTGAGCTCTTGTGATAGAGAAATGCGTCAGCTGAAGGATTCTTCGCAGAAACTGACATTTTTGTTTTAACTTTGCACATGCAGACTGCAATAATGCTGGAGACCAGAGTAAGGAGAAAGAAATTTGCAGTGACTGACAATATTTGCAATCTGCCCCTCTGGATCACACGTTGTAAACTGCACCTCGCAAGGATACATTGGCATATTAATTGCATAAACATCTCCCACCAAGAATACAAATACATGTCTCTTATGAGCTAAGTGCCCACCTCATGGGGTATATAATATATGAAGTAACATTATGCAGGCTGTGTACACCGTTATTTATAATTATCCATATGAACTATGACCCACAGGAATTTACTATATTTTTATGAAGTAATAATTGCATCAGAGACAACAAATTTCTTTTATTTATTTATCTACAAACAGGACAATATCTTTCCAGATTAAAATCATCATCAGCAACACGGGCCTTGGACTAGGGGGGAAGTAACCACAGCAAATATACCTCCTAAGACTAGTAAGGAACGTTAACACATCCTTATTGTACTCGGTTACACTAGCACGTCCCCTCCCTCCCCCATTCTAACTTTCTACTTGTACAGACACACAATGAGCAGATACGTCTCAGTCCGCACATAAACTGTGATGTACAGCTTTTTACTGTGCATGTGCAATATGGAAAAGTGCATTTTATGCTTCCATTTTGGACTGGTGTCCAACGCTACATGAGGCCTTTGGTGAGGATTCATCAATAGCAGTTAAATAAGGAGCTAATATAAAGTAGAAGAAAGTCTGGTGACTTTTTCTTAACACTTGAATAATTATGATGAATAACAAATTGTATTATATTTACAGATAGAGCAGCCTTTGTTGCATAATCTGCTTCACATTGCTCACCACAATTCTTGGTGAATCAATGTTTATTACACCTTTCTATAGATAAACAGTGGTTAACTTGTGGGAGTGTTCAAATTTAAAAAAAATGAACATCATAAAGCCAATAAAACCTACTGCAACTGTAATTTACCCCACAATGTATAATTGCAGCAGTTCTAGAATAAGGCAATGATTAGAGTCAGCATAGAATAACAATAGCTATGAAAATAACTTTATTAAACATACTGCTAAACTGCACATGTAGCTGTCAGCTACACACAGTGGAGGCAGGTTCTTATAGAACTGATAATATGCAGTTTCATTAATAATTACTTACCCCACAAAATAGCTGCCTCCTCTGTGAAATTGATTGAAAAGTGCTTAATAATAAATCAACATATTATTGAAATTATTCAAATCTGTTAAATAAACTATATTATCTCCAATATACATATGTGAGACTATAGAAGTAGGTGAGAAATAGTTTGTGTATAACACTAACAAAATTATTATAGTAATTTCTATACTCTGTTCTTGTAGAAATTACAAAGTAACCACTCACCTCCATATGATTTAAATGTTCGTGTTAAACATTCAGCCTCTTCAATAATCTTGTTTTCTAAAGTTTTCTTCCCCATCTCAAAATCTCGAAATGTTGAAATAGTAAATTGTCTCATCACTTTCCAGTTCTCACCATTAGCCATTATAAGACCTTAACAGAACGAATACACAAATCATTAGTTCTGCAAATAAAATATGTATGACATTATGTGAGGTTCGCCAAGAATAGAATTTGCCTTAAACACTTGTGTATAGTATGACGTCAGCTCTCCATTAGTCTGTCAGCTCTCCATTAGTCTGTCAGCTCTCCATTAGTCTGTCAGCTCTCCATTAGTCCGTCAGCTCTCCATTAGTCCGTCAGCTCTCCATTAGTCCATCACCAACTCCTAACCTAAACCACTTTCTCATATCCCATTGTACTTGTACCTGAACTTTTTACATGTACAGTGGTGAGTGAATATCTGTGAGTTGCCTAGAATTATCTTTAATCATGCATTTGATCTATCTCCTGAGAAGATTAAACAAATATCATAAACAATTGTAGTTTTCAAAATCTTTATGAAATAACTTGATCTTTAAAGATATCATTTACTGACATTTACTGTCTAATAAAGTATTGAAATAAAGTATTTAAACTTTTACATATTGCAACAATCCACACTTTCTCTATCATTAATGACTATTTAAACATTTCTTGTTAGAAGGCTTAATAAATTAGAGACATTTTGGCTCATTCTTTCTTTCTTTCCTGATTCTCCATAGAGATCAGATAACCCTATTTTATGTGAGTTATGTTATACTCAAGTCCTGAGCACAGGTCATTCTATGCACCTCACTGAGTGTGTTGCTGCACAGCTTAAAGTTGCTCACACACACACACACACACACACACACACACACACACACACACACACACACACACACACACACACACACATATCTGGTTGGTTGCCTTTGTCTGCAAGCAAACAAACTAACCTGTGTCTAATTTGGTTGAATGCAGTAGGTTGAAGGAATCTCAAACAATTGGATTATATGGGGCATAATTAGTGTGTTTGGCAATTGACTGCAGTCTGCATGTATTTGCAGTTATTATCACAATATTTTATTGAGTCAAGTATGTGTTATCATTTGGAAAATTGCTTAATACACATGACTTTATATAATTTCTTAAAAATCATCTGCATTTGGTTTATCTATCTACATTTTACTAATATTTCATTGAAATAAAACAAACTATATTTCACAATATGAAAATAAATAGCACCTTTAAAATAATTTTTCCATCTTTGATAGGTTTGTTGTTAGAATGTTATAAAATATTAAAAAATAAAATGGCTGCATATTGGTCTATAGTACAAATTGTTATGGTATGTGAAAAGGAGCTTGTGTACTCGGCCACGGACCACACAGGAAGATCAATAACTTGTTGGTGAAGCGAATATCCTAAGCAACCTCCTTAGATCTGTAGATAAAAGTATGTATGAGTTGAGGAACTGCAGTCATGGTTGTAAACAGTTCTGGACGCAGGAATTGAAATTGGTGTCCAGGTTCATGCACACAGCCAGTCCTGAAGATTCAAAACGGCTTACATCTGGTGAAAAACAAGGCCCATTTGCTTGACGGAGTTTAATCTCATGGTAGCTTTAAAGTATTCCAAGTTTCCATGACTGGTATATATGATGACTGGAGTTTTGGCTCCTTCTAAGAGGAGTTTCCATTCTTCTAAGAATAAACAAATGTTTAATAACTTTTTGTCTCCAACCAAATCATTCTGTTCTGCTCATGATATTTCTTTAGAGAAATAGGCACAAGGATGTTGTAGTTGTATGTCACTATTTCTTTTTGAAAGTATGTGGTTCTTGAAGCACCTACCTCTAACACAAAAGTCTGAGTAGGGTCTGAGTGTCAACACAGATGTGGTTTAAAAAGCCTTCTTGAGGGTACAAAAGGCTTCTTGAGCAGGAATTGTCCCATGGAAAGAAATCTCTTTAAGCATTAGAATAGAATTTGTTGCACAATATTAGAAAAGTCTTTAATTAACTACTGATAATAATTGTAAAGACCCATGAAAAGTTGTATTGTCTTTAAGTTTTTAGGTACAGGCCATTTTTTAATAGCTCAGGTTTTGACAGTTTCTGTTTTGATGCCATTATGGGAAATAATGTGTTTTAAGAATTCTATAGACTCAGCATTTTTTGGGTACATAAAGTCCATTTGAAGGGCTCTAAATCTGCAGAAAGATCACATATATGATCAGGCAATGCCTTTGAATAGATCAATATATCATCAGTTATCACATATTGATCCAAAATATTTCAAAATACATTTGTTAACAAAATGCTGAAATGTAGCTGGAGCATTAACAAGTCCAAGTGGAAAAACCTAATATTTGAAATGTCCATATCAAATCCTGGAATGCCATCTTTCAGTCATCCCCAGATCATAGGTCCCCCTTAAGTCCAATTTGGTAAAGACTCTTGCAGAGTGTAACCTCTTGAATAATTCCTGAATGAGAGGCAAAAGGTTATTGCTGCATATGGTGATGGCATTTAGTGCCTAGTAACCTACAGATGGGCGAAGACCTCCATCTTTCTTATCTACAAAAAGGATAGACAATCCAGCAGGTGAAGTAGAAGGTCAAATAAAACCTCTTTAGAAAAAAATCAATTTATTTATCTTAGATTGGCAAGTTCCTGTTCAGACAGAGAGTATATACTCCAGAAAGAAATTGATGATCCAGATATGAGATCTATTGGACAAACGTAAGGCTGATAATGGGGCAAAGCTTGTCTTTTTTTTTTTAAAAGATCATTAAATTCTTGATACTGAATGGGAATCTTAGGAACATCTAGTGAAAATGAACCTGCCATTTTCAGAAGAAGTTAAACAATAACTTTCACAAAACTTGGATGTAAATAAGAGTTCCTTATAACCCAATTGATGGTAGGATTTGGTATATTGAGCCAAGGGATTCACAAAACCACCATGAATTTTGGGGATTGAAACACATCCAAAACAAATGTTGAAGATGTTTCTCTGGAGTTTTAAGTAACAAAGCTACAGGCCCAGATGCAATATATGAGCCATCTATGGTCTCTAGAGTAATGGTTCTGGTACCATTCCGTATTCCTCAATGGTAGGAATATGATGTCATTTGACAAATCCAGTGTCAATAAAATGTCCCAAGGACGCAGAATTAAGCAAGTTCGGAGCAGGTATTTAACAGTCACCCTGACCCAGAAGTAGTTGAAAGGAGCTATAACAGTGTGGGATACAGTCAGAAGTGCTCAGATGACTTCTCCAAAGAGGGTATGTAGTATGACCCAGGTGTTAAAGGTTTCTAGATGGCTTACGATTCTTTCGTCAGATAGGACATTCTGCCAAAAAAATATTTTGAGCTGACACAGTGGTGTAAGAGATTCAGTTTTCTCCTCCTAGATTATTTCTGCATATAGGTTGGATTGGCAAAATAACACATTTCTCTGCATTGCTACATGGAACATTTAGTGAGACAAGTGTCTATTGTGATGCATCTGTCCATAAATTTCAGATCCCGAGGAGGGTCTACACAGGCTAGTTTATACTTAATGTTATCATTAAGTCTTTGCCAATACTGATGTTGTTTGTCAGCCATATTCCAGTCTGTATCTTCCATCCACTGATGAGATTATATAACATATTCTAATACAGAATGGGGGAACATTGACATAGAATGTACAGGATTCATTTCTCAGTAGTTGTCTTGCATGGATGATAAAGCCTTGCCATAAGCTTGCAAGAAGAGTGATACAGAAATAAGCAAGCTATTTGCTTTTCCAATAATGGTGTGACCCAGGACATAGCATCTACTTTCAGTAAAGTAATGATCATGCCAACCTTTAAGAAATCTGTGCCACAGGTTCTGGCAGATAAACCTACATTGGGACATAAAAAAAGCAAAATCATACTTTATTTTCCCTGAAATTCTCTGGAAATTTCATCTTTGGTTCAGTGTTTGGTCATGGCAAGGTAATCAGAGGTGATGCAGAAAGTGTTCTGTTGGCAAGGCATTGGCCCCAGTGGAAGCCATACTATGTGGCCAAATTATTCTGTAATGATATGTGCAAGTAGCTTGCATAGAAAGAAATGGACTCCAATGTTTGGTGGCCACATAATCATCAATAGTTGTGCTTAGTGAAGCAAATATCAACACAATATACAAAGAAGCCTCCTAAGGGCTGTAGTCAAAGTATGAAGAAGGTTAGGGACTGCAGTCCTGGCCATATACAGAGTTCACAATTTGCTGTAGGAATCAGAATTGGTGCCAAGATTTTGGCACAGTGCGTCCTTAATATTCAAAGTGCTTATGATAGTCAGAGGCGTTGTCCAGGGTTTATCTGTTCTTGTGTCAGAATGAATGCTGAAGATTCAGTATACAGTAACACCAGGAAATGGTTAGCATAGTGTAAAAAACAAAGATTGCACAGGAAATTCACAGATGTATTAGCAGGTACTGCAAGGGTTAAGTTAATGCCCAAAGTGCAGTACACATTAGAGCCAAGGAGTAACAATAATCATGGTCAGGGAAAACCCAAAGATTCTGTACACTAATTGTTGGCAAGGAGAGCAATAGGAATACAAGACTCAGGACACTCAATAACTTGGCAAGGGGCTGTTATGAGTACATAAAATAGCTAAGGTGCACAAGGTGCTGGTGATGACAACACCTGAGCCAATAATGTCTCTGCTGATCAAGTCCATTCACACACTGGGACATGGTTTATTACGGGCAGCACAGCCCCCCCTTTTACCTCCTCCCAACATACCTCCTGTGTCTCAACCAGAACTTCAGAGACAGAAAAGCACATGAGGAATAATTACAAAGGAGTCATTCATAAAAGCTGGCCCTCATGGCATAGCCAATCTGAATAATGGCAACAGGAATCTGTGATACTGTTATTGCAGTTTGTGACACAAATAAGCCAACACATTTCCTTTCAGTTCTAACATTTTTAAAACTAATATATATCTATAATATAAATGTCTAGTGGCGTGTGTTAGTCTGTCTGTGTGTGGAAAATATAAAACCAAGCTGCAGCGCCATCTGCTGGGCGGAGTTATACACTAACCTACTAAATTCTTAGTGTGTGTGGGAAAAAAAATTCAGAAAGGGCTGAAATTTGGTATACTATGATATTTTTAATTTGTTAATTTAATTTGTTAATTGCTAAAAGTGTTTATAAAGATTTAAAATATATATATATATATTTCTTGAAGGAGAAGTGACAGTTGGGAGTGGTTGCCGGGGGTGACAGTGGGGAGTGGTTGATGGTTGAGGCCTAGGCTATGGCCCAAATGCATGACAAGAACCTTTTTAACACCTTAAGTAGCTTGATTTGACTAGAATGCATGAGTATCATGCACAGGTTAACTTGTATATATATATATGTATATATCATTTTTTATTATTATTATTTTCCTCAGGTGACTGGAGACAAATTACCATTGTCCTTTTGTAGTTTAGAAATCACTGGACGGCTCGGTCTGTCAGAAAACTGATCGGCATGGTTGATTAGAGCATCATTAATAGTATCAAGACCACATAGGATGACCACCTTTGTCATGCCTAACTGGAGGCTGCAAACATTGCCGTACTTCTTAGACATCTGTAAATACAATAAACAATAGCAGAAGTGATTGGACTATAGTCAGCCTTATATTACATTATGTCAGTAAAGTAAATTTTTTCTTCTGTTGGAATCCATAACCTGTGGATTACCAAGAACTGCAGGAGCTATTCCAAACTATAAGAATATCTCAAAAAGTAATCTCCAAAAAGGTATTCCTATAGCAAAGCGAGTATCTTAAAACCTTAGCTGTGAAAGGATATTAGGGATAGGCTATTACTTTCTCCTAAGTATCAGAATGAGTGGGAGAACAAGCCTTGCACCTACAGTGATCTCTAGATGGATAAAACTTCTGAAACTTTGAATTTGTATCATTTCTTGGCAGCTAAGAAAAAGGAGTGTATGGAATAAAACCATTATCATTGTGGAAAGAAGAGTTTGCAATAAAGTAGCAAACAAGTTTGTGGTACTTTTCATTTACTTAGAATAAGATGACAAATAACAGAGCCAAGTGTAAATTACCATTCTACATGTGCACCCTCCTACACAACTAGTTTCTTATCAATTTTGTAAATTTTCCCATATGTCTGCCCATTTCTCCTATTATAAACAATATGGGGAAATTAATTATTCTCATTTAAATTCCCTTGCATTACTTTCTGGACTAGAGAAGGAAAAAAATCAGTCTAAATTTTTTTTATTTCAACTGTAGGTATAAATACTTTGGTGGTGGTTTTACAGAAGTAATGTATTACCTCTAGA
The DNA here is from genome assembly GCF_038048845.1 of Mixophyes fleayi. Taxonomy (NCBI): domain Eukaryota; kingdom Metazoa; phylum Chordata; class Amphibia; order Anura; family Limnodynastidae; genus Mixophyes; species Mixophyes fleayi. Next base: position 27,836,640 of record NC_134404.1, on the reverse strand, counting down.
AATGTTTTATGAGGTCTTGCCATGTCAATCATGTGTATATTCCCAATGATTGGTAAAGGCTTTGGTCCCGGGGGGAAATTCTTGTAGTTGTCTTTTTTCCGATTGTTAAAAATATAGGCCAAAAATAGGATGACTACAGCGGACAGAACAATTGAGACAGAATCCATGGCAAACAATGTGTTCTGGAAAATCTAGATAGGAAAGACAAAACATCAATATTTCATTTGAAAACTAAATATCCATATGCATTACAAGGAATAATCAAATATCTTTCGTAAGTACTCCTTAGTGTTTTTCCACCAGAGAGAAGTAGAAGAAGCTGAACGATTGACTTCTATGGATGTCTGAAGGTTGCTATATGGTACCTTATTATAAATATTTTGTGGTTTTGCAGCAGCCAAACTAAAGATTGTACAATAGAACACAATACATTGTGTTAGTAGGCATCATGGCATACCTTTTAAATCACATCCGTAATAAATAGCATTTTCTTGAGTCCTCAGTTTTAATAGGCATTGGTTTGCTTATATACTGCAGCACACAGAAACACTCAGGTAGGTAGACTACGAAGGTCACTTACTTTGATTTAATATGAAATAAGTGAGCATTACTAAAGCTTGTGAACATCTCCTAATTAGATATAATAGATAAATATTATCAGGAGAACATCATCTGTTATTGGATCCATAGCAAAGTTTTTCTGATAACTCTTTAAAGTATTTCAGATGTTTGTTTCATTACAATATTATTCCATAATGAATGAAATTAGTTTTCACAAAGGTTTTTTTCTGTATATCGAAATAGGTTTTACTATCAAGTGTTTTTGTCTTTTTCACAGCATCAGAATTTATATATTTGTTTAGGATATCTACTCTCCCTTACCCTCTGGCATATGATGCAACTGATGTTCACAATCAGCAGCACTATTACAGTTTCTCTTGATCTGACAGAACAGTGAGAATGGGATATTTTTTTCCACTCTTGGTGACCACTTTGAAAATGTAAAGTGCTGTTGGTATCTATTGACTGGATATAATTCTTATTTTCACAAGTATTATGCTTAAATTTAAGATTAAAATCATTTTTCTCAGTACATAAAGTTAAATCTAAGAAGATCTCTGTTGTCCCTTTCCATAAAAGGAAGATAGTATCTATATATCTTTTATAAAACATAATAATATTTTCAAAATATATCTTATTGGTATAAATTCATTGTCATTTACAAGTACCCATAAATAAGTTAGCAAAACTGAGTGCAAAATTGTACCCATTGCTGACTCGCTCATTTGAAGTTAGAAATCATCTAAGCATTTAAAATAATTAAAAAGTCAAAATAATAAGATAAGAATACAGAAAAAATATGTATGCACTAGTTTTAATCTGGGTACCGGATCTAACAATTCTTTACAAGAAAAACCCCCTTTATTATGTTCTATTGAAATATATAGTGACTGCAAATCAATCATAGTCCATCAATATTCTTTCTACCATTCAAAATTTTCTGTAAGTTTCAAAAGCGTAGTAGTATATTACAAATAAGAAGGTTAGACCACAAATCGCTTTAGGAAAATATCAACATACTCTAAAGAATGTAAGGTGAGGGCTACAACTAAATCATCTGTAGGATCCGTATTTAATACTGTAAAAGATTTAGGGGTAAATGCATCAAGCTGCGAGTTTCCGATGGGTTTGAAGAGCGAAGATGTTGCTATAGCAACCAATCCGATTCTAGTTATCATTTATCTAGTACATTCTACAAACTGATAGCTAGAATCTGATTGGTTGCTATAAGCAACATCTCCACTTTTCAAACCCACCGGAAACTGGCAGCTTGATACATTTACCCCTTTGGGGCATATTCAATTATGATTTGCGGCCGCACGGGTCCCGGTACCGCAACATCATGGATTTCTGTGCGAAGTCCACAATATTGCCCTACCGCAATGACGCTTTATATGCGCAGCCGCGTGGAATCACGGCTGCGAATCGTAATTGAATATGCCCCTTAGTGTCTGTTAAAGCTGTTAAAGAGAATAATAGTATGGCAAATGTGCTAGTGACCATTTAATAATTTATTTATTACTTTTACCATAAGCAAACTCCTCACAAAGGTAGTTCAGGTTTAACCCAAGAAATACAATTCCTATTCTGCTCTAAATCCACAGGACCAATATAAGTTTCATCGTAAGTTTAGGGTTAAATTTTCAAGAAAGTCTAGACACAAGATGTAGCTTCATTTAAAATGTCTTTTTTTCATATTAATTATGATTCTAATTGTAACAATTGTATACATAATATAAAACAGTGTATTAATCGTAGAGAGTATCATAGATGTTAATACAATACATTAATTATAGAATATATAAAAACATATATAATATTAGTATATTCATATACTAAAAACAAATTAAAGTAATACTAAACTTATAAACAAAAATAAATATGAATGAAAAAATTAGGAAAGCGCTCTCTTGTAGTATGCAGCACCTCTTAAAGGGTTAATATATATATATATATATATGACAGCGCCCTCCCATATATATATATATATATACATATATATATATATATATATATATATATATATATATATATAAAAAATAAATATGATTGTTATGATGTGACCAATCTAAAACTCCACATCATACTCTAATTTCATTTAAAACCTACTAAATTCTACTTTCTATCTCTATTGGACAAGTAGGAGACCTAGAGGAAGGTATAGGTAATATATGTAATCATTAAATCACATACTATGAAGAGGCGTACCTCTCCTATCATCCTTCAGATTGGAGCCTTACATAAAGAGTTTACTTCCTTTCTGGTAATTTCTGTGGCCATTAACCCCGTGGTACTCAGCTTTCCTTGTTTGCGACTTCACTTGCCAAGTTTAGAATGACATTGAGCACAAGTTCTCTCTTCTTGCAGAAAATAAAACCATCATGTCAGGATTTTCCTTCTACTTCAGACCCCTCTTCTGCCATTTCACCTCAGTACAGTGCATTTGCTGACATCTTCTGTGAGATGAAAGCCTCTAAACTCCCTCCGCATAGACCTTGGGACTACGGTATTGAATTGCTTCCTAACAAAACTCCACCTCGAGGCCATGTTTACCTTAGATCTATTCCGAGATTTTCTATATCAATTTCTGGATATATATCTGGATGACATGCTAATTTTTTCTCCCAACCTGATCTCTCATCACAAACATGTCTCTTTGGTACTCAAACCAGCACAGGCGTTTCATCAAGGGCTTCTCCTCCATATTAGCACCCATCACTGCTCTAAGAGAAATGCCAATTCCAAAAATTGGTCTTCAGAGGCTACAAAGCAGCTCGGCTTATTTCCCTTTCTCGCCGCTCCTCCTCTGTCTCCCCCTCTACCAACCATTCACTGGCTCCCCTTCCCCTACAGAATCGTGTTCTAGCTCCTTACACTTACCTTCAAGGCCCTCTCCAACTCCACCGCTCCCTACATCTCCAGCCTCATCTCCATCCCGCCCTCTGCGTTCGGCCAATGACCGTCGCCTCTCTTCCCCCCTGGTCACCTCCTCCCACGCTCGCATCCAAGACTTCTCCCGTGCTGCCCCCCTCCACTGGAACCAGCTCCCCCGCTCCATCAGAACTTCACCCAACTTGTCCAGCTTCAAACGGGCCTTAAAAACCCACCTCTTCCTTATAGCCTTCCAGTCCCCCACTTAACTGCCCTCCTTCCTGTCTCCCACCTACCTCCCTCCTCGTCGCTCTCCTCCCCTCCCCTCCGTCTTTGCCTCCGCTCTCCCCCTTTCCTCCTCCTACCCTTGCGTCTCTGTCCGTCCTACCCTCCCTTTAGATTGTACGCTCCTTCGAGCAGGGCCTCCTCTCCTCCTGTTCTCCACCAACTTAACTCTGCTCTCCAGCTCCTTGTCTCCTCCGTGAGGTCCTCCTGCCCTTCTGCCCCTCTAGCTTCACCGCTGGGGGCTCTCACCTTTCATCTAGCTGTACATTGAGCTTCCGAGTTACTGTGCTTTTTGTTAACTGTTCCGTGATGTCTCACCCTGTACTGTATTTCTGTCTGTCCCTGTACGGCGCTACGGATACCTAGTGGCGCCCTATAAATAAATAAATAATAATAATAATAATAATAATAACAAAGGCTCTTCCCTCGTTAAAAATGGCTTTTACTTCTGTACCTATCTTGCAGCAGGTCGACCCCTCCTTGCCTTTCTTCTTCGAGGTAGATGCCTCCTCTATTGGTTTTGGAGCAATTCTCTCCCAGAAGAATCTTGCAAGTGAACTGCTTCCTTGTGGCTTTTTCTTTCCAAAGTTGTCAATGGCTGAGAGAAATTATGGCATAGCTCAGTGGTTCCCAAACTTTTGCAGTTCGCGGCACCCTTAGAGTCTCCTTAATTTTTTAAAGGCACCCCTCCAAAATAATTACTGAGCAGTCCTGTTTTAGAAGTAGTTGGGTCAAAAAAATTTAATAAGTATTTAGGTCAGGACAGAAATACTTATTTAGTTGAATGCAAAAATGCCCCTCTGCATCCAGACACTCTGCCCCCTCTGCCTCTGTCACGCTGTCCCCCTCCTCTGCCACGCTGTCCCCCTCCTCTGCCCTCTGTCACACTGTGCCCCCTCCTCTGCCCTCTGTCACGCTGTGCCCCCTCCTCTGCCCTCTGTCACGCTGTGCCCCCTCCTCTGCCCTCTGTCACGCTGTGCCCCCTCCTCTGCCCTCTGTCACGCTGTCCCCCTCCTCTGCCCTCTGTCACGTTGTTCCCCCTCCTCTGCCATGCTGTCCCCCTCTGCCCTGTCACGCTGTTCCCCCTCCTCTGCCCTCTGTCACGCTGTCCCCCTCTGCCACGCTGTCCCCCTCCTCTGCCGCGGGCTGGCCCGCTGGGAGCCGCGGCGCACAGTTTGGGAACCGCTGGCATAGCTGATCATGTGCTCCAAACTATCAAATTAGCCTTAGACATTTGGAGGCATCGTCTGGAGGGGACCCAATTCCCCATAACCATCTATACAGACCATAAGAATCATCTCCATCTTTAATATGCTTCCTGTGTAAACCCGCGGCAAGCCAGGTGGTCCCTATCTTTCTCCTGCTGTGATATGCTCATTGCCTTCTGCTCACATATTAGACAAAATATTATTCACAATATCTATACATATTTTTTTTTTCTTCCCATATCATCATCAAACAAAGTGCAGATTAGAGATAGGGACAAGTCTTAGGATAGGGACAGGGCTAGGTCTAGGGACAGGGTTAGAGGTAGGGATAATACTGTCTACATTTGAATTGTCAACCTAATAAATACTGTATACATTTCAATTGTTGTCCTAATAATACTGTCAATGCCATTATAGTTTTGACTTTATAACCCTGTCTAGTCTGCTGCCCATCAATCATATTATGTCAATCCTATAGCTGTCGAACACATGTATCTATCACACCGGGGTGGATGGCTCTAAGCACAATGGCATCTTTCACCATTAAACATTGTGCCCTTATTTCCTCATCATCTGTAAAATAATACAAACAGAACAAAAGAAAATACTTCCTGGCGCTTAACAGGCTATGGTTCAAAAAAGAAAATCTCCAATTGCAGGGGGTCTGCACGCCTCCTAAAAAACAAGTTTCAATGTAAAAATAAAGTGATTTAAGGGCCATAAAACAGAAAAGAGAAATGCGTATAAAACAAACTATTTAATTCAACAAGTACATATAAGACATCACATTTAAATCTAATAAAAACAGATTCTGTTCAGCATTAAATATATAAGCCTGGATGCATAAATAGATATTACTTCCTAGTCAGGATAATGGTGTATTGTTATATATCTGTCAACTAGATATAAACAATTGTACACCTGACTGAAAGATATTTATAGGGTAAATAGTCATTAAGTAAAACCCATCATATATCCTATATATATATATATATATATATATATATATATATATATATATATATATATATATCCATAATGAAGCTGAGATCAGTCAAATGAACAACACACAAGTCCTCCAAAGTCTGAGTCAAAGATTAACCAGTGTGTTGTTAAACAAACACGTGTGAGTTCAGAATCCAATCAGCAAACAAACTCCTCAGTGTAAACACATAGATAGCTGCCAGAGAGTTTCACTTGTCACAGAGAATAGATTCACAGTTTACAACAAGCTAGACGTACAGTTTTGCTTACCAGAGACCTGGGTGAGTCAGCCCAACCTATCCCACAGCTCTGTGTGCAATGTTTACATCCACAGACTGTTCTGATAATAGGCAGTGTTGTAACTCCTCCTCCGCTTCACATGTAAGTTTTCCAGCTAGCTCTCTCCCCACTGTCTGTGCACAGACTGGCAGCAATTCATGCAGGAAGTCACTTCCTATCCTGCGTAATGCTAGTGGTAATCACATGAAATTCTTTGATTTCAACAAGTCTTGATTTGCAACAAGTACTTACATGTATCAAATGTTAATATAATAAGTGCAGCAGTAAGCTGAGGGCTTTTAAAGTTATGTTTTGGGTCTCTGAATAGGCACTTACCAGCAGGGGCGGATCTAGATAATTGGTGTACCGGGGGCGATTTAGGCCCCGCCCCCTTTCTGCCTTCTGAGGCTGCCGGCGGCTGCACATTATGTGCAGGTCCGTTCTGCAGTGACAGTGTGCTGCCCGGCTGCTCTGAGCTGCACATTATGTGCAGGTCCGTTCTGCAGTGACAGTGTGCTGCCCGAATGCTCCGATTGTGTTTAAAACACAATCAGAGCAGCCTGGCAGCACACTGTCACTGCAGAACGGACCTGCACATAATGTGCAGCCGTCGGCAGCAAGCCCCTGCTAGGGGGGGCGATTGCCCTGATCGCCCCTTCCTGGATCCGCCACTGCTTACCAGTTAGGGTTAAGTTTTCCTGTGTTTACATGATTTCCCTGTTTTTACATGAGCCAACCAATAAGTTGTCCTTGAGAGTTTGGTTTACTCTGTATAAATACTAGGAGTAAGGAATGCTGGGTCATGTGTTCCTCATCATAGCTGATAATGAGCTCCAGATTCAGGCTTTTTTTTATTTCCAAAGTTGTTGGATTTGTACTGTATTTTTTTTTTATTTCTCTCTACCACTTCTGCTTTCCTCCATCTGTTCTACTCGTTGCTGTGCTTTTTTTCCTCTTATCTTTGCTTATTTGTTTCTCTGCTTGTTTTTCTGTGTCTCATTCCTACTTGCTTTGCTTTTCGGTCTGTCCATCTGTCCCTGCCTTGTGTTTTTCTCTTCTTTCTTTTCTTCTATTTCTATTCCCCCTTCACTAAAGATGTCCTGTCCCTGCTGCAGCAGGACCCTGCCCGCCCGTCTGACTGACGGCTCCCCTGTCATTTTGGGGAGCCGGCAGTCAGACACGCCCACCTCCTTTGCTCCTTCGGCCATCTTAAATGATACCGGAATCTGCCACCAATTCCGGGATCGGCGCTACCCAGCAGGCAGCCGAGTCACATGATAACCCGACGCTACAGCTCAGTACGGGCGCCGGGAAGAGGCACAAAATCCAGCGGTCATTAACGGACCGCTGGGGAATAGAGTTTGGAGGAGGGCACATGCTCCCATGTGGGGAGGCACAGAAATAATAGGCAGGGAAGGTGCAGGAGGGGATCACCTTCCCCTGCATTCTCCCTGCCTGCAGCAGTGAATGTGGAAAGTGGCACAAATGAGTCTGACATGATTGCACGGTCTGGGGAGATGAGGGGCATAGGTAACATAGTAATTACCCAGGCTGACGTTCATGTGGATGGAGGCAGGGGTGGTAGTCACATGAGAGATTTGCAGTCTAACTCTTCCCTCAGCACTAGAGGTTCGTCACGTAGTTCTGTATAGGGCATCTCCTCCTTCGCTCCAGATTAGATCGCTACACTCAGACCCCCCAACCCTCATGCCAGCAGACTGTCAAGTACAGAGGAGGCGTTGCATGTTTGACAGGAATGATAACAGGGTGCAGGTTTCTGCACCCCCCTTCTGTCACCACTACTTTTTTCTAAATTTCCCAATGCAGGGGGAGATAATCCTTTTGCACACCCGATGCACAGTTCCTTCGTTTATGGGGCTTCTCACACAGCCCACTGCCTCTGGGTCACTCTTTCCAGTTTTTTCCCAAGAGGCTCCCCTTCAAGGCGGAGGTCCAGACTGGTCCGTACCTTACCCTCCCCCTTCTCCGCTGACAATGCAGAATACTCCATCAAACTGGATATATCCCTACCCCTTCCTCTAATGATTTGCTGAACGAGGCTCAGGACTGCGCCTGTTCAGGGCACATGCCCATGTCCTTCCTGTACTGGCCTACTGCTTTTAATAACACATGTCAGGTAGTGCAAGCTCCTCCCCCTCCTGCTGGTTTTCATTTTGGAGCCGAACTGCAGCCTGATAATAATGTTTTGAACCTGATAGTGCGCCTTCCTGCAATACTATGTCTGTGCCTAATATTCCTTCGCTCTCAGCATCACAGGTACCAGCGGGACATATGCGACTTCTGTTCGACATTTGGAGTCATCGGCTTCGTGCTTTCTAACCATGGACAGTCAAGTAGCTGGGAGTGGCACCTCAGGGAAGGGGTGTGGATCGATTTCAGGAACAGCATCCAGGGTCAACAACGTGCAGCTGGTACAGCAGGTGACAGAGGCGGGCACCACTCATGAAGCTGCCAGAGAATTTCACTTGTCACAGAGAAAACATTCACAGTTTACAACAAGCCAGAGGTGCAGTTTTGCTTACCAGAGACCTGGTTGAGTCAGTCCAACCTATCCCACAGCTCTGTGTGACCAGACCAAATGCACTTATTGATGTGTGGCGATATCTGCACATGATCACAAGCATGATGATCAAGTTTGGGAATAATGTGTGGCATATATATGACAAAACTTTTAGAGAATAGGCGCATGGTAAGTTATTCCATTTAAATGCAAAGATGTGGAGACATGGACGGATCTTATGCAGCCGCAGGGAGAATTCACTCCAACGGTAGCGGTACACAGGTTTCAAGTTTCGGGGTTTCTTGACTTGCGGCAGAAGGGAGTCATACAGGTATCACCATGTTTGTTCAAACTGCCGCGGTTCCTACTCTGTCCGAGAATGCACTAGGCCAGCAGAAGCTTCCGGCAGAGGCAGGGGGTTGCCAGGAACATCTGCATAAGGCCCCTTCCCCCATAAGTTTGCACACCCTCCAGAGATGACTTCGATTGTATCCGAATTCCGCGCACTCCAACTTTCTTGAAAGCGGCTTTACACAAGGCTTCCGCCTGCCCATTAGTGGGGAGGTGCAATCCAGTAAAGGCCGTAATTTACAGTCAGCTTCTTTGCTACCACAAATATTAGCAGACAGTTGGTAAGGAAGTGTTGCTGGGGCGCATGATCGGTCCTTATTCAAGCCCTCTCTTGGCAGATTTAATAATCTCCCCGGTAGGTGTAGTGCCCAATAAGGCGGCAGGAAAATGCCACCTGATCCAACACTTGTCGTATCCCCCTAGTTTCTCCGTTAACTACGCAATACCAGAGAGTTATAGTTCGGTGGTTTATCAGTCCTTCAATGGCGCAGTAGCGCTGGTGAGGGCGTTTGGGGGAGGGGCTTTATTGGCCAAAATTGACGTGGAGACCACTTTTGCCATTGCACCCTGAGGGCTATATTTACTAAACTTCAGGTTTGAAAAAGTGGAGATGTTGCCTTTAGCAACCAATCAGATTCTAGCTGTCATTTTGTAGAAAGTACTAAATAAATAAATGAAAGCTAGAATCCGATTGGTTGTTATAGGCAACATCCCCACTTTTTCAAACCCGCAGTTTAGTAAATATATCCCTGAGTCTTTTCGTTTCATGGGTTTTAAATTAGATAATGGGTTTTACATTGATAGGTGCCTCCCCCATGGGTTGCTTGGTGTCATGTGCGTACTTAAAAAGTTTTAGCTCCTTCCTGCATTGGTGCATACAATCAGGAACGGCCATCACGTTATTGCACATTACCTTGATGATTTTCTCTTTCTTGACCCGCCCTCTTCTTCGGTCTACGCGGATATTCTTTTCTCGGCACAAGCTTTGTTTGCCAAGATGGGACTTCCGATAGCTCATAACAAGACGCAGGGCACGATAGCTTGCCTTTCATTTCTAGTCATTGAGGTGGACACGATTGCCGGCTGCAGCCAGCTGCCTATGGACAAGGTAGCCAAGTTGGAAGTTGACATAGTAGATATGCTTACTTTCCCTTCCCACTTTCTGCAGCGGGTTAAATCAGTGCTGTGATCTCTCAATCTTTTTCATGTTATAGCCATGGCCCGGATTTTCTGTAGAAAATTACAATTGGCCACTGCCGGGTTCTAGTGCCGCACCCAAGGGTGCATTTGTCTGCGGACATCCGAGGGGACCTTCGGATGTGGCGTGTTTTATACAAAAGTTTAATGGTTTGTGCATGTGGCCCAGCGAAGCAATATCCAGTCAGGTTCTTGAGCATCACACAGATGTGACTTGGAGCGTATTTCCAAGGGGATTGGTGTGCAGCACCTTGACTCTACATTGGCATCAAAACGGTTTGGTGCGTAATTTAGTAACATTAGCGCTCTTCCCCATTGTGTTAGCTTTAGAGCTATGGTCCCGTTCCCTTGCCGACAAGAATGTCATTTTCTCGTGCGAAGATCTGGGGGTAGTCCAAGCCATAAATAGGCAGAGCGCTTCCTCTGTTATGGCTGTAAATCAACTGCACAGGCTTGTATTCAGGTGCCTAAAAAATAACATAACTTGTAATGCTCGGCACGTGCCAGGAGCATCAAATGATCTGGCTGAAGCACTGTCACGCTTCATTGGCGCCGCTTTAGAGAACTTGCTCCCCAAGCTATGCTAATAGGAACACCTTGTCGTCTTTCCTCTTGGCAGCTGGTCTAATTGGAATGTTGGGGCTAGCCTTCTTTGACTCAGACCACGATGAGAACATACAGGAAGGCCTGGAGATAATGGGAATTGCTTCAGGGTGACACATCCAGTAGTACAGCAGACCAACACGAAGTGATGTTCAGTTTCATGTGGGACAGGTACCAAGAGGGGCGTCAAAATCAGCAATGCAGCTCACATTAGCAGGCATATCCTTTATGGCGCGTTTGCGAAGCGCAGCTAATCCAACCAAAGACGTTGTTATTACTAAAGCGCTGAGGTGTTGGGCCAAGTTACATACTAGGGAGGTGGATCGCAGGCTTCCAATTTCATTAGAAATTTTGAAAACATTATTGTTAGCATTGGCTGTAGTTGCATCCTGCCCGTATGAGACTTTTTGTTTAGCACAGCTTTTTCCCTGGCCTTTCATGGCACTTTTAGAGTTTGTAAATTAGTTGCACACTCACAAAAAGCTAAGGGCTCTGCACTTCTTGCTAACTATGTTTTGATTTCAGATATTTCTTTGTCATATAAATTACTGCGGTCAAAGACTGATCAATTCAGCAAAGGTCAATGGTTGACAACACCTGCGCAAGAAGACAAGGCCATATGCCCTGTTTCATTGTGCCCTAAATATGCAGGGGTTCGCCCCAGAGAGGGAGATCTATGGTTAATTCATAAAGATGGATCACCTCTTTCAAAATTTCAATTTTCAGCGTTATTAAAACAAGCATTAATACATTCGGGTTTTGATCCTAACCACTACGGCACCCATTCCTTCAGATTTGGGGCAGCGACAGCTGCAGCAGGAAGAGGCATTCCTGTAGTTTATACACAGATGCTAGGCCGTTGGAAATCAGGAGCTTATAAAGGTTATATTTGGCCTCAACTATAGTTGTCTCAGTCCATACCCTCCCCTTTTCTATCGGTAATCTAGGGCTTTGCTGCTTGTTGTTTTCAGCGAGAGCATGAAGGGATTTTTTCCTGTTTTCCTAGGATACAGGTCTGATTGGCTATATATATGGCCAGGGTTTTCGGGTTTTTTGTCCTTCATATGGGTTACCACCCCTTACCATCCCTTATTAAAATAATTTACCTACTTCTACGGCTGCAATTTTCTCTTTTAAATTGTTATAGTGGCCTTCTGTGCGGGGTCTGCTTGGTCATTAGTCTTAGAAATAGATGTTACCTTTATGTGTGTTTCGCCGTATGGCGTTGCCATTATAGAATTAATTAAGCTGATGATTTATGTTGATTTAGAATTATATTTGACCCTGACATCATTGCTGGCCAGGTCTTTCTGTTTCGCTGAGTTATTGAGCTCTATTTGCATGTTTTGTAACGAATGACATTATAGTTCATATTGAGATAGGAGCTAATGCAACATGTTCTGTGTCACAGGTACTCTCGATGGAAAGATAATTATATGGATCATCGGCCACTCCTACGTATTCTGGGGGGGCATTCACCCATTAGCCATGAATAGGTCACCATTTCCATTCCCAGTAGAAATCAAGTAGGTGGGTAAATGTGGCTTCAGATGGCCTGGACTTATGCCCTTATTAGAGGCTGAAATGCGGAATTCCGCCGCTCCTGACATCTTGGTGGTGCATTCAGGAGATAATGATGTCATAAGTTTAAAATCATTAAAACTTTTTATGAATTTCTATGCGGGAGGACTTCAAGGCTATTCATATGCGCTGGCCTGATATGAAGTTATGTTGGTCGCACATAGTTCCTAGAATCTCTTGGAGATGTTCAATTTCCCCTGACATTTCTCGTAAAGTCCTTCATAAGATTAACAATACCACAGGGAAAGTCATTACATCTCTAGGAGGCCATGCAATCCTACATCCGTCCATCAGTTCCCAAGAGGTGGATCTATTTCGTGCGGGTGGTGCGCATCTTTCTGATGAGGGTGTTAGAATCTTCATTGGGCAGCTATATAGTCATTTGGGTTGTTTGGTGGGGAGTTTTGGTGGTGGGCTGTAAGTCCGTTAAAGGATCCCAGTGTTGGGTAGGAGAGCTGTGCAGTCAGTGACTAGTCGAAGGTGGTATCCCTATTGGCCGCTCGTCACTGCTTCTTTCGAAGAATACGACTCTTGACCCTTTCTGTGCAGAAGGTCCCTTGTTGTGCTTTGCGTGGCGCAACAAAGTCGAGTCTAGAGGGAAGCAGACACGCTGAAGCCAGATTAGCACCGGCCAATTGTTAAAGATGAGATTCTCCCACAGTTTATTGGTTCAAGATTAGTTGTTAGCTGACTGCTATGCTCTCACTGTCACCATGAAGGTTAAATCATAGAAATAAATAAACTGCGGCCTATTTATTTTCCAAAATTATCTGTCTGTGTCTTATTTCAGGTTTTTATGATTACACACACTTAACTATGTTGGAATAGCACCAAGTAAGAAAGATCTCACACTACTATTTTATAAAAAATGATGATTATACTGAAGCTTTTCATTGCCTTGGGACAATTTCCTCAGCGACATGTCTGCAACTGCATAATACCTCTCTCTATAGTAAAACCTAATTAGCATCAATTATATCTGAGTTCATTAACTACTTCAAATCTGTAAAGCACAAATCCATTTAATACACTCGTAAAAAACTGCTGGCTAAGAAAAATTTAGAGGATAAGATTCTTGTCATTAATGAATACCTATATAGGTACCTTTATACCACAACAGTTCAAAAGGGAACAATACTACAGTAAAAACTACCAATTTTATAAAGGAATCCAAATATAACTAGTAAACAAATAAAATAATAAATAAAATATATAATATATATAATATTAGTATATTCATATATATTAAACAAATTTAATTAATACTAAAAATATAAACATAAATAAATATAAATGTTATGATGTGACCAATCTAAAATTCTGCATCATACCCTAATTTCATTTAAACCCTACTACATTCTACTTTCTATCTTTATTTGACAAGTAGGAGACCTAAAGGAAGGTATATGTAATATATGTAATGATTAAATCACATATTGAACAAATATTATCCACAATATCTATACATTTTTTTTCTTTTCCTTCCCATATCATCAACTAAAAAAGTGCAGATCAGCTAAATAACATCATTAAGCTCTAGAGATTCATTTAGGCCAAATTGTGAGAGTGTATTCAGTTATTATGTGTACATTTTATGAATGATTTTACTTATTAAAGAGAAATTAACAAATATGCAAAGTTATTTATGGAAAACATTAATATATAATTACTATATAGTTGACTCCATTTTTATTTATTATTCAATGTATTCTTTAATTTTTTTCTCTAAATTTTTGTGAAGATTTTATTAAGGGATCATCAGTGTCTTACCATATGAAATAGATTAGTGTAAAACAAGTCACGGTAACTCAGTAAGAAAATGCTTTACAATTATCCTTAGTGCCTACATATTACACAGCACTTTACAGAGAATATGTAGTTATTTACATCAGTCCCTGCCCAAGAGGAGCTTACAATCTGTATACCCCACCATATGGACACCCATATACACTAAGGTTAATTTTGTTAGAAGCCAATTACCTACCAATATGTTTTTGGCATGTGGGAGAACCTGGTGTATCCAGAGGAAACTCATATAAACATGGAGAGAACATGCAAACGCCACACAAATAGTGTCCAGGTTGCAATTGAACTTGTTGAATTCATTTTCAGAATAAATCAATATTGTCCAGTCCAATTGTAGATTTTGCAATAAAAAGAGATTTACCTCATTTTTAGATCTTAAGTTACATAGTTACCAAAGACAGAGTTGATTTCCCGTACAGCCAGAATACCCATGATTTCTTAGCAGTGAGTGAGTGTGCTCAGTTGGCTGCAGACCAACTTAAAAACTTTTACAATGGTGGGTGTGTTTACAAAATGATGTCATCACAGAGGTCACATGGATGGTTTACGATGAATAAGCATTAACTTCACGGATCTATTTTCTTAGAAGAGATATTTGTACAAGATATACTTCCTAGCCTTTTTACAGTATTTTACCAGCAATTCCTCAATATAATAATATGTATTATAACAATAATATATAATAATATTGCAAATCAGGTTGCTGACAATAAATATTATTATTATTATATATACAACTTTAACAGTCCACTCTCTTGTAGTACCCAAAACTACAATAATTTTAAAAAGTGTATTAATAATAATAATAATAATAATAATAATAAAAAATTCTACCCTTTATTTGACCATGTAGTGTTTAACTCAATTTGTCCTAACCTAAGTATGACCCTTTCCCTGTACCAGATGTTTCTACTAGTATGTATTTTACCATTGATTATTCTATCAATTTACATTTTTGTTTATATATATATATATATATATATATATATTACTACATATTTCACGAACAGATCCGTTAGAATCACTAATAAAAGTTTCCCCAGTCTCCAGCGACATTACTCATTGCCATTGCTCAAACAGAAACAGGGATAGCAGTGTTCTTGTCACTCGCCAGTCTCCAGTGCCATTGCTCACACAGAAACTGTATTACTAGGTCGTCAATTCACATGGTGAACAGTATGAGTAGGTGAACTATTCAAATGTGGACAGCATTATTATAGGGCTAGGGATATGTTTAAGGGCAGGTCTAGGGATAGGGATAGAAACAGGTCTAGTGATAGGGACATGTCTATGCACAGGAATACAGCCAAGGAAAGAGATAGATATGGAGAAAAGGACAGGGTTAGAGGTAGGGATAATACTGTCTTTATTTGAATTGTCAACCTAATAAATACTGTTTACATTTCAATTGCTGTCCTATTAATACTGTTGATGGGTCTAATTTATTAAGGAACTTAGGCAAGAAATTGACTAAATTTTCTGGACAAAACCATGTTGCAATGCAAGGGGTGCAAATGAGTTTATTATTTTGCCCATAAGGAAAATACTAGTTGTTTTTTTCATGTAGCACACAAATACTTGATAGCTTATTTGTACACTGCCAACATGTTGTCTTTTAACAGCATGTTCCCATTCAGATCTCCATGATATCCGGGTTAGCTCTGATTGACCTTGCTTTCATCTAGGGGACAAAGATTAATGACAAAAATGGTCAAATATGGTATTGTGGAGGACTCACTCTACATTTGCTGCTTTTGGAATAAAAATTGAGATTCCCAATTGTGTTTTTATTCATTTGTAGAAAATGTTTTCCTGCACAAAGAATCCAAGATTTAAATTACTAGAAAACCTTTGCACAAGATTTTTTTACTGGCTGAATGTGATTCACACAACACTAATATATGTTTGCAATTAACACCGGGCCTAATGCTGATTTGGACGCATGCTCAGCATAATTTATATATAAAAAAGCTGTCAATAAATTAGCATAATTACACCCATATGTTGATTCATAGGTATCTCAAAATCCATCCATCTCTGTACCTTTAGCATTTATGCCAAGTGTATATCAGGCTTATGTCAGGGATATATATGCACACAACCAGGACATAAGCCTAAGAGAAGTTTGTTAAAACATTTTTTGACCGTGAAAACCAAAGATGCCCTTATGCTTGATATGAAACAGTAGCAAACAATTATTATTAAATCCACTAATAAATGCAGGACCAATTAAATAATCACCTATCTGTTTCAGAGATGAATTCGCAATCAGAATAACTAACTAGTGCTGGTCACTATAATCATCACTGTGTATTTGCACCTGCCCTATAGCAGGTGCAAAAGCGGGATTTATACTTGCGATAAATCCTTTTCTCTGAGTCCATCTGGGGGACACTCCTTAACCATGGGGTTGAGTCGGGGGGAGGAGTCTGGCACCCAAAGAGTTAACTTTTTTCAGCTGACCGTATATAACCCCCGCCAATTCCCCACATACCTCAGTAAAGAAAACAACGAAAAAGACGGGGGGGGGGGGGATCACAGTGTCCCCCAGATGGAGTCAGAGAAAAGGATTTATCGCAAGTATAAATCCCGTTTTCTCTTTCATCCATCTGGGGGACACTCCTTAACCATGGGGACTTACAAAAGCAATCCCTCTGAATGGTGGGACCGCTCTGATCTCCTTGCACGTAGAACACTACGGCCAAAGGAGGCGTCCCCAGACGCAAATATATTAAATTGGTAAAATTTTGTAAAGGTATGTACCGAGGACCAGGTGGCTGCCCTGCACAGCTGGTCCGCCGTGGCTCCATTACGAGCCGCCCAAGACGCCCCAACCGACCGGGTAGAATGGGCAACAATACGGTTCAGCACAGGGAGATTAATACTGACATAAGCCTCCCTGATAGTCAGGGTAAGCCATCTGGCAATAGTTTGCTTAGATGCTGGCCATCCCCGTTTGGAAAAGTCAAACAACACAAATAGAGACTCTGTCTTACGTATCTTTGCAGCTCTCTTAACATATATACGTAATGCCCTCACTACGTCCAAATATTTATTTGTCTTTGTTCCAGGAGTCTGAGGCTCTTTTCTGAATACTGGACCAACTATATCCTGATTAATATGAAAACCTGAGACCACCTTAGGGAGAAAGGCCGGAATAGTCCTTAAAACTGCTCTATCCTCATGAAAAACCAGATAAGGTTCTTTGCAGGATAAAGCTCCCAGCTCCGAGACCCTTCTGGCCGAGGCGATAGCAAGTAGGAAGACTGTCTTCCATGTCAAGAACCGCCACTCTGCTGAGAGTAAAGGTTCAAAGGGAGGCTCCTGTAGCATGCTAAGGACCAGATTAAGATCCCAAGGCTCCGCAGGATGCACGTAGGGTGGCTGGATGTGAAGCACTCCCTGTAGAAAGGTCTTAACATCCGGAAGCTCCGCCAGCCTCCTGTGCAAATACACTGACAAAGCAGATACCTGAACCTTTAAGGTTCCAAGTTTAAGCCCCGCCTCTAAACCACACTGTAAGAAGGCAAGAAATCTAGCCAGACTAAAGGTTTTAGAATTGTAAGACTTCTTCTTACACCACTGAATATATATATGCCAAATACGGTGGTAAATTCTGGCTGAAACTGGCTTCCTGGCATTCAGGAAAGTGCCTATTACACCCCCCGAGAACCCTCTCGCTCTCCACAGACTGGATTCTAAGACCCTGCCATTAAATACAGCTGGTTCAGCCTCTGACGCAAGAACTGTCCCAGGGTCAGGCGATCTCTTCACAGCCCTACTGGCAGTACCAGAAAGACTGATCGATCCTCCGGACTGATTCTCCACAGGACCCTGTGGGGCAGGTTTTACCTGCAGCCCCAAGGCCTTGCTAGGACGTCCACTACCAGTGGATCCCTTGTTCTTGCGCAGAACTCTGGGACTTTCCTGTCTCTTGTTCGGTTTTTGTCCAGCAACCACCAGCTGAGGACCTACCTCCTCCACTGGTACCTCGAACACAGGAATGCTCCTCTGGGGTGAAACCCTGCTCAGGGTAAGGTCACGAAAGATGTCACCATCTTTCCCAGCAGCTTCAAAGACCTGGCTACTGACAGCCTCTTGTCTGACAGGATCCTGCCTGTGCACTCCATCTATGACCTCAACTTGTCCTGTGGAGACAAGATTCTGCTGCATACTAAGTCCCTCACTAGTCTCAAGAAAGTCCTTCTTAGACAAGGGATTCTCTGTGACCCTTTCAGACTCCAGAAGTTCGGTCATAGACTGAACAACCCGTCTGGCCTTAGTACCCCGAATAAGTGTGACTAAAACCTTTTCCCTTACTGGAAATTCTAAGCCTTAATAGCTTTGTTTAAAAGAAGCAAATCGACAGCCCTGAGCCCTTACTGATTTGACAGAAGCCAGCGAGGTAACTTTTTTCAAAACCTGAGGTGAGCTAGTCCCATGAATACTATCACGATATTCTGGGCCTACTCGTCTACCGAGGACCCTGTCTGCTGCTGGGCAAACCCAAGCAGCTGTCCTCCCACCCCACTTTCTGTAACCAGAGGTGGGTGGTAGTCATGCTGCTGGTCTATCCGGCAGCTTGGCGGAAGAAGCTCTCCGCGCCACAGGGGCAAAGGATGACCTTCCCCTACGGGACTGTCTCCTGGATTCCACGGCCCCTGGATTGGTAGTCTGGCCTCTGCCAGACCCGCCCCCATAAGGAGGCTGTCTGAAAGAACTAAACCTAGGCCTAGCCCTAGGTTTTGGAGTATTTACAGGCAAGGACGACTTCTTGCCCCCTGAAGCCTGTAAAGTCCAAGAGTCTAATTCTGGACCAAATAGCATCCCACCCGTATATGGGATGGATTCTAATGATCTTTTAGACTCTGAATCCGCATTCCAAGCCCTTAACCATAACGCCCTTCTAGCTACTACAGCTGTAGCTGAAATAGACGAAGCTTTGGAGGCCGAATTATGGAACGCTTCATATACATAGCCTGCTGCCTCCCTTAGCTGCATGGCCAGAGGCAGTAAATCTGAATCCTGCAAGGCAGACTCTAACTGCCCTGCCCAGACTTCCATGGCCCTAGCTACCCAGGTAGAGGACAACGCTGGCCTGAGGCTAGTACCGGCGGCCGAGAAGATCGACTTCAGCAGGGACTCTAGTTTCTTGTCAGTCGCGTCCTGTAAGGTTGCTGACCCGGGTACAGGTAGTGTAGTCTGACGAACCAATCTCGCCACAGGTGCATCCACCTTTGCCACCTGTTCCCAACGGGTCATATCCTCCTCCTGAAGGGGATACAGTATGCCAAACTTCCTTGGCATAGAGAACCTTTTATCTGGATATTTCCAAGAGGCCTCTACAATATCCCTCAACTCAGCTGAGGGAGGGAACCTGACCACCTGCTTAGAAGCCTTCTTAAAGAGGGAGCGGTCCAAGGACTTCGTCTCCTCTACTTCAGCAAACCCCAGGGTCTGACGAACTGCTCTTACCAGATCGTCCATACCCTGGTGCCTAGAGTTTCCTTCTGACTCTATAATGGACACATCTGAATCGTCCAACAATTCCCCCTCCTCCTCTGAGGAACTCTCAGAGTCTGACACTGACCACAGCGCTTTAGCTGTTTGTCTACGTCTTTTAACACTACGCTTGTGTCTGGGGTTCTCCAGTAGATGGGTAAGCCGGTCCAGGCCTTTAGCCACCGCTGACCAACCCACCTCTCCTATCTGGGAGACCCCCAGGAGGGCTGTGGATTGAAATAAACCAACCCCTGGGGAAAATGACTCATCTGTCATTCCTGCTGTTATACCCTAAGAAGCCACCGATGTAGATGGGATCTCAACTGGTTTAGATAACAGACCTACAAGGGTATTAACTCCCTGTGTTAAGGCGGCCACCCACTCAGGAGGATCTACCGTTATGGTGTAGGTGTCTATAGGCTGTTTCACAGGAGCCACGGTGCAGGCCGCACAGAGCCCCCCCTGATCCAGCCGTTCACTTGTTAATTTAACATTATGTTTGGTACGTGTTTGTCACTCACCGGACCGTGAGTGCCTCTTCCCGGACATTTAGGAACCGTGGCCGTCCTCCATCCTGAGGGTCTGCGCATGCGCAGCCCTTTCCTATACTTCAGTGTATGTCCCTTTAACTCAATTGGCAGATCAGGCAACACTCCCTATATTAAGCACCTGTGGTCAACACCACGTTGCCTGATCTTGGAGTCTCATTCCCCATGAGCCTCTGAAGGTGTTCCTGTGTTTCCTCGTGTATTCAGTGCTGCTGATTCCTGTGGTTTCCAAACCACTTCTACCTCTGTGGTTTCCTAACCACTTCTACTACTGTGGTTCCCATACCACTTCTACCATCAACTGTATCATCGTGACTGTTTGCTGATTCCTATCCGCTGCCTCCGTGCACTACAGTCTCCTATACCACTTCTACCATCAACTGTATCATCGTGACTGTTTGCTGATTCCTATCCGCTGCCTCCGTGCACTACAGTCTCCTATACCACTTCAACGCTATTATATTCCATTGTGACTGTTTGCTGATTCCTATCCGCTGCCTCCGTGCACTACAGTCTCCTATACCACTTCAACGCTATTATATTCCATAGTGACTGTTTGCTGATTCCTATCCGCTGCCTCCGTGCACTACAGCCTTCTCTCCTTATCCACTCACCTGTTCATCATCAAGTCTGTGAGCTGATTCCTATCCGCTGCCTCCGTGCACTACAGTCTCCAGCTGGCAACTCGCCTGTGTTCATCATCGTGCCTGTGAGCTGATTCCTATCCGCTGCCTCCGTGCACTACAGCCTCCAGCTGGCAACTCGCCTGTGTTCATCATCGTGACCGTGAGCTGATTTCTATCCGCTGCCTCCGTGCACTACAGCCTCCAGCTGGCAACTCGCCCGTGTTCATCATCGTGACTGCTAGCTGATTCCTATCCGCTGCTCCTGTGCACCTCAGCCTCATCTCATCTCTCCCGTGGGTCCTCAGAGTCCTGCTGCCGCTGCCAGTCCTATCGTCCATCTACTGCTGATCCGCTCTCCACGCCTTCCTGGTTCCCCTGGTCGCTACCCTCCTGTCAGCATTGGATTCGTGTCCCTGTTGGTCTACTTACCTGTGCGCTGCACCTACTAGACTCCTGCTTCTTACATCCAGGGACTTCTCATCCTGTCGGCCTCCTGCCGCCCAGGTATCACTGCACTCCTGTCTGACTGCCTTCTGAACCACGGTATGCATACTTCTCATTGACTGTGCTGGTGTATTGCATATCTTGCTGGACTGTGTTGGTTCTCCTCTGGAGTCTGCAATCCGCTGAGTCTTTGCCATCATTGACTGTGTTACCTTGTGCTGGATTACTTCAGAGACTTCCTACATTTGCAGACCTGTTCAGTCATTTATATATATTGTGCATATTACTGTGGATCGTGTTTAATGTGCCCGTGTACATCCTGTGTTGCAGTCTCTCCCCGTACACCTCCTCACATATATTTTCAGTGGTACAACTTGCTGAAGGCAGACCACTGATTCCTGTTCCGGTATCACCTGTTCCATTCCTCTCACATAGCAGTGGTACAACTTGCTACCGCAGACCACTGACTTCCCGGATACCTCCACTTGGATTCCATTCCTTCACTCAGACAGCGGTACCACTTGCTATCCGCAGACCGCTGACTCTCATCACCTCCTCGTTTCTGTTGGACATTCCTCCTCACTATAGCAGTGGTACAACTTGCTAACGCAGACCACTGACTACCTCCACTTGCCCTTGTCCATACAGTTCCTCGTGTATTATTACCTCCATATTACCAGTGCTGCTAGTCATAGACTTTCCTGAGCATCTCATCATCTACTATTGCCTGTTCCGTGATCACCCTGCTACCAGAGTACACTATTACCATCTACATTGCTCTGGTAAGCTTACCACCTGGTGATCCCTGGGTAAAGACTCCTAGTGCCCGTGACAGTGTTGTTTTGCTTTTATCTGCCATTACAAGATAAGAAAACTGAATCACGTTTCAAAATTCACAACACTTATCCAAATTATCAGAAAATACAGATTAGGTTATTTAACATATCATAATATTTCCGATTTAAATAAGACAGGCTTGGAGAACTCTATAGTTTTCACATAAACAACAGTTCTCTCAACACATCATTTGTCTTATGATATACATGTCTACACATGCACCCACATACACACAGAAGAGAAATAAAAGTGATACTCAGTGGGGAAGATATGTTTCAACAGTGCACTGCTCTTCCAATGACTGCTGCCACTGTCCTCCTTTTGAAGCTTGGCGCCAAAAGGGATCTTCCACGCGCTCACTCAGCAGGAGGGGGGGAGCGGTGTTCCTCAAACACATTCCCCTTCCACTGACTCTCCTTCTGTGTTATTTACTTTAACAGCGTTTTGCCCTCTCTGTTAACTTAGGGGAAAACCTGTTAGAATGTGTTCCCCCCTAGCGCTATCAATAGCGCGCCATCCTCAAGAAATCACTGCCATCCCATGGGAGGAGGAACTTGGTATACTCCAGCTGGCTTCCGGGGAACCTCAGCAGTAAAGGCGCTTCCTGCCTAATGGCAGCACCCGTCCTGCATCAGCGGGGAGAGTCTCTTGCCGACTGCTTCCCGCTGTGAGAAGCGTTTCATCCCTCTCTGTCAGTGGGGCCGCCCCCCCCCCCCCCCCCCGACAGGCGCTTCTCCCACGAGTCAGCTCCGTTGTGCACGGAGCCTCTTGCCGCTATCAAAAGAAAAAAACTGCCAAAGAAAAGGAAAAAAACCTATTACCAGTGAACTCTGTTCACTGTCTCTCTGGAGCTCTTCAGGTGCGACCTTCTACCAAGGGCACCCAATTCAAACTGAGGTATGTGGGGAATTGGCGGGGGTTATATGTTGTTAGCTGACAAAAGTTAACTCTTTGGGTGCCAGACTCCTCCCCACGACTCAACCCCATGGTTAAGGAGTGTCCCCCAGATGGATGAAAGAGAAATATATGGTTCCTGACAGGCATATGCTTCTCCATGCATACGCCTGTTTTAAATGTACACTATTTCCCGTTTCTACATTATTTTTCAGATTTGTGGATCTGACGAACTGATTGGAACCAAACAATTTATAAACTCAGCTATCAATACACCTATGATGGGTGAGTGTGATATACAAAACACCTTCACTTTTCATGCAATTATGAAGTGATACACACCATATGGGCTATTTATTGATTTAAGATCCCTTTGTGCCACTTTCATTAAAAAGGAGTTAAGTAGAACTGCCTGGGTCTCCTCTGCATTGTTGTTACTGGCTACTTCGGCATAGTGACCAAAGGCCTTAAATGTGCCTATCACTTGCCTTGCAGAGAGACATTTGCTGATGTTATAGTGTCTCCATAGGGTCCATCGTGAACTTTATTGCCCCGAAGACCTTCCGGATTATATTTTATGCCACGGCACCACTACCTAAGTCTGATGGAGTTGGCCACACAGTGAGGGATTCAGGACCTGATAGCAGGTAAGGTCAAACTGAGATGCATGGCTATCTTCATCAGACATCAGCTAGGATGAGTACTAGGCTCATGTAAGCTTGGCAGATGCATGAAGGGAAAACCTTGCCTGTGAATGTCAGCGATTCTCTCCTCCACACTCATGTATTTTCCATTGGGGAAGTATACCCCTGGGCCAACGTACTTTAGAGGCAAGGGCTAAACTTGCCCTATGTCAGTGCCCAGAATCACTCTTTATACTCTTCGGTCCATGATGGGACTGACTCACTATTTGATTACAGCACTACCAGTATATGTCGCCAACCAGGGAAGGGCTTCTGTGAGTCTGGTCATGAGGTGCTGGATCTGGGTCTATGAGAAATAGAATGCAGGAACTTCCAAGCTGTTCACACAGTTTTCTGACTGACCTTAGCTACAAAATTGCTGCTGTGACAGCCTGACATACATAACAATTTGTATGAAATAGCGACACACTAAAATATTGCCAATGTTATACAGCCCTTAGGGACTATTAACCGATCTAAGAAAATAAATTATGTAGAGACTTTAATGTCCATGTGAAAAGTTGAAAAAATAAAGTCTTTGAGACCAGATGTGAGCAAACACAAAACAATATATTAATTTATTATTAACTATTAAGTATATAATACAATAAAATATATGCCAAAAAAGCACATGGAAATGGACACACAAGTGCTGAGGAATATTCTATGGTTAACTTTATATGTTCTCAACCTCATTACAATTAGTAAGTCCAGCAATATCAGTATCCTGGATGCAATTCTATTGGACACTTATTGATCAAGGGTTGTGTATTCCATTAAATCCCAGAAGAATTTAGATTGCACAAAGAAGTTATCACAAGGTGTTCATGACTCATCAATCTTAGTGGATTTATCAAATCTTCTAAAAAGGAAATGTGGAGGTGTTGATCATAGCAACCAATCAGATTCGAACTATAATTACTCTAGTACATTATAGAAAATAATAGCTAGAATCTAATTGGTTACTATTGGCAACATATACACTTTTCCCTTTTCAAAAGGTTTGATAAATCTACCTTTTAGTTTTTCTTGCCACCACACAGGTCACGTCCTCAGGCCCGGCGCTCCCATTAGGCAAGGTTAGGCACTTGCCTAGGGCGCCGGGCTCTGGAGGGCGCCACAGAATGGTAAATTACTTTAAAACTGTGCGGCGACCGCTGACCATACCTGTCACGGCCGCCGCACAGCATTCAGATGCACGGGGAGGGGGGAAGAGGCTATTGCTCACCACCGCCGCCTCTCTGCTCCGTCTCCTCCCCTCCACTCACTAACTAGTGTCAGTGAGTGGAGGGGAGTAGACGGAGCAGAGAGGCGGCGGTGGTGAGACAAGGTAAGGAAAGACGGGGTGAGGGGGGAGTAGGGAGGAGGGCGCCGATTTTTACGGGGGGGGTGGGGGGGCGCTGATTTTGTAAAAATGCCTAGGGCGCCATGGACCCTAGCACCGGCCCTGCACGTCCTTACCATTGTATTATATAACATACCTGGCTAAACACTCTTCCTGCATAACATGGCTGAAGGAGAGTAGAATGCTCAGCAGTATTATTGGCTATAACAATTAACATTTATAACATTTATACATAAAAGTAAGAAGCACTAATTCATAATTCATTACCAGTAGCTGCAACATTAGTGGTATGGAATTAAATATTTCTTAACCTTAAAAAATTTTACTTCTAAAACGTTATCAGAGACACTGTTATTTAAATCTTATGTAGATGCTGTAATTCAAAACAATTATGACATATCTTTCAAATGAGCTTATCTAAAAACATGTTCTAGCTGCGAGGTATAGCACAGATTTCGTAAGGTTGTGGGGCGCTAATAGAACCGATTGAAGGAGTGAGGTCCAGTTTAGCTCCAGGAGGAGCCTTGAATGTGAAGTTTTGCAGCAGCGTCGTGAAGAACAAGAATAGCTCCATTTTAGCCATGTTTTCCCCAGCACAGCTTCTTTTACCTAGAAAGAACACACAAAGGAAACAATAATAGAAGCTAAATGCTACAGTAAATATTAATCACATTTTAACACTTAATATATTTATTTTCTCTGGTACTTATTCAGGTAACGGCACAATTTTTCCCTTTTTAAAGCAGTGTCAGTTTCGCATTAGATAACCTTTTATTTTGAAATCCACTCAAGAAAATGTTATATATAGTTTTTTTCCAGTACAGATTTTGAGTCCAAGAAACATAATTTTTTAATTTATTGGAATAATATATGGGAACAAATACAACTTAAGCTGAGATGCATCTAATTTTGAGTGAGACAGGTTTTGGAACACATTAGCTTTGAGAAACTTTGCACCTACATAAACCAGGTGCAAGTCTTGGAGCTGATGATTATGAATGATACATATTTGCTCTGGCCATATCTATATTGCTAGATTTAAGGTTACACGTGTCTTATGATGCAATTCGAAATACAGATGTGGTAAGATGCATCTTTGTTCAAATGCAAATGATGGCTGTAAAAATTACACAACCAGTGGACAAAATGTTTCACCTGTTTCTCTACAGTGCTATTGGAAGATACCACAAGTGAGCCTTATACTGTTGGATCTAAATGGAGCCTTTTTATAGTGTCAGCGGTTGCAGCATGAACAGCTGAGTGTCCTGCTCCTTTAAATCAGGTGGCCACTTGTGAAGATTCGAAGCCAACATGCTAGTTACCAGCAGAGAGACCACAAAGATGGAGTTGTTCAAATTCCTATATTACGATCTATATTCAGATTACATAGTAGAATTATTTGTTTCTTCTAGACTAAATTACACGTAAAGTAAAGTAGTAAAGTAGATGCTATCCATTTTTTGAATGATAACACACTGTTTCTAGATGGAATTCTAATCATCACCTAAAAGAACACACCCAGTTTCTACTACGATCATATTCATTTGGAGCATATTTTTCTATGTACTGTCGTTAAGGAATATTGGAGTCTTGGGGGTAAATCAAATTGCGATGTTTGCAAACGGCCGATATCGGAGACATTGCATGTTGAATTTAATGCAGCTATTGCTTTAATGGCAAGTTTTGCCTTTAAAGCCATTGCCACTTTAAATTTACCATGCAGATTCGCTGAATATTGGCGATTTGCTAAAAACGCTATTTGATACATTTACCCCTTGGAATTATTTAGGAACAGTAGCTGTTTTCCTGATTTTTGAGCTCCTGGCATTTAATTGCTCACTTAATGAGTTCCCAGCTCTGCTTTGTTTCAATATAAATATATATGCATGTACATTTACTGCTATTAATAACAGATTGTCGTTCTGTTTATAATTGTGGCATTTCTTCAATGTGCACTAATTTATTTATTAAATTATGTTTGAATAATTTAAATGTGTATTTTATACCGGATCTCCTATGTTTAAAATTGTTTACAAGGTTATTTGCATGCATATACTTTGACATTTGTTACATTTATTTTTTGGGGTTGGGATTCTTTTCTGCGCTGTTCACTTTTTTCATTTTGTGTAGAAATGTAATTGAGGCATCTTTATGTTGATATCTAAATTAGGCCCTATGGGTGTAAGCAGGATGATTTGTTCTGTGCATTTTGTTTTTACTTTCTTCATATTTATTACAATAACTTGTATGAACATATAGATATTTATATCAGTGGTGTACTGCAATATTAAAGGTGCGTAAAAAACCCATAGCTTCACCCTTTTCCAGACATAATCACTGTATTACAGACAATCCCTGAAGTGCCTCATATGAAACAGTAATGAGGGATCTAATAATGAAAATGTTTCATCTGGGTAAGCTCCCCATTAATAAACACCAATGACTTCACTACTGTGCATTTTAATTATAGTTTAATGCAAGTTGTGCTTATTAGTACTCAGTATCCCCAAAGGACAAACTATCAGACAGATGCAGCTCCAAATCAAAATCCAAAACCATTATCAAGAACGACAGATAACAGGCAAATTAAGGAAACAAGTTCAGTTTAAACACCAGAGAACTACAAGTAATAGTACATCACAGAACAAACCAGCACTACACTATAACTATATATGCGCATAATGCTTATCACTACTAACACCAGTGTTCCTCCTCCTTCTCATAGGATAACAGGCCCACACTGTAAAGCACCAGGGCTCTTTAGGACTCTCCTGGAGGAAAATTTCCTGTGTTTTAGACTCCGTTTTGCTGGTGCAGACAACGGGGTAAATGTATCAAGGTGCGATTTTGCAAATCCGGCGATTTTCTCGGGAGACTTGAAACTGGCAGATGTATGAAGCTGAGATTTCATATAAAATTGCCAGAGTTGTGTTTCTGTCAAAATCGCTATTTAAAAAATCGATCAAACTCCCGACTGCTTTAAAATACGCCAGATACAACATGCTTCATTCTAGCAGTGTGTTCTGTAAACACATCACTATTACACTGCCCTGCTATAGAGCTGGAGGTCCCGGCAACTGTCAAAAGTGATACAAATAAATAAAAGTTAAAAAAAAAGCGTGGGGTCCTCCCTCTATTCACTATTAACCCTAGTGCTGTCAGCCTACTACTGGTTACGTGACAAATCGGGGAAAAAGTTTGAGTAGGGTCCCCCCAATTTTCACATAACAAGCCCTAGGCAAACCAGACTGAGGTTGGTGGCACCATAGCAGGGGGACACATGGCAGGGGTCCCCCTGCCATAATGACAACCAACACCAGGCTGTTCAGCGCTGGGCTGGATTCCCTAGGGAGTGTGGTCTGCCAAAAAAATTAGAGGGTGCCCCATCTAGGGAGACTCAGCCCAGTGCTGAAATCACTAGGGCTCTTCCTACACCCCTAGGCGGTGGGTGTAAGGTATTAAACGGTGATATAAGTGTAAAAAAAATAAACGGACGCCATTCTGTTTTGTGGAACTACAAGTCCCAGCCAGCCAGGATGCCATAAATAGTGTGGGCATGCTGATACTTGTATAACTGCAAGCACCAGCATACCCATGGCAGCCAGGGAATGTTGGCACTTGGAGAACCACAAGTGCCAACATGCCCTGACACCCATGGCTGGCTGGGACCTGTAGTTCCACAAAAGAAAATGTTAAATAAACAACCATACCCTCATTTAAACTACATACATTTAATAAAAATAAAAAAAAACAATAAAAACACTATACACCCTCATTTATACCACATATTTTTATTAAAAATAATAAATCCCCATATACTCACCACTGATGTTTTCATTTGTTGTCAGCAGCTTATAATCCTAAAATGGTTGTAAACCAAGTCCAAAATAAATTTGTGGATTACAAATCTGGGGCCCTCCTGGCTGAAGAAAAGAAGACTTCAAACAACAAGGGGCCCTCCTGGCCAAGAAGAAATGAAGACTTCAATCAAGGGGGGCTTTTTGCCCCAAAAGAAGAGAAAACATTTCAAGCAGGGACCTTTGGATACAAATATTTTTGGGACATTTCAAGCCGGACTTTGGGAATTACAAATATATTTTGGACTTTGTTTACAGCCATTTTAGGATTAAAATCTGCTGACAACAGATGAAAACATCAGTGGTGAGTATATGGGGATTTATTATTTGTAATAAAAATATGTGGTATAAATGAGGGTGTTTAGTATCTTTTTTTGGGTTTTATTATTTTTATTAAATGTATGTGGTTTAAATGAGGGTGTGGTGATTTATTTAACATTTTCTTTTGTGGAACTACCGGTCCCAGCCAGCCATGGGTGTCAGGGCATGTTGGCACTTGTGGTTCTCCAAGTGCCAACATGCCCTGGCTGCCATTTTTATGCTGGAGCTTGTAGTTATACAAGTATCAGCTAGCAAACAGCGTGTTGTATCTGGCGTGTATAAAAAGCAAATTCAACTGAGTTTGCTTAAGCGCAGCTTCATGCATTTGAGACTTGTATAGCTGGAGTGGCAAACAGTCGGGAGTTTAATCTCTAGCGATTTTGACAGAAGCACAACTCTGGCAATTTTACATGAAATCTCAGCTTCATACATCTGCGAGTTTCAACTTTCCCGAGAAAATCACTGGATTTGCAAAATTGGACCTTGATACATTTACCACCAAATCTAAAACCAAGGAGAGAAACAGGGTCAAAACATCAGAGAACTAAAAGTAACAGTGTATCCAGTGCTATAGACTTATATAGGTGCATAACACCTATAATTTCTCATGAGCACAATGAGAACCCAGTGAGTGTTTGGCAGCCTCTGCAGTGGCACTGCTCAATAGAAGGATGTGTGATCACTCTCAGTATGTGAGCAGATTAATTTTCATTTTTTTTACAACTTATTTTCTGCACTTGTCATAATAAATAGTCAGTATGTTCATCCTGTCTAAGTAAAGTGTTGGATAATATCAAGTTTCTTCTCTCAAGCTGGGCTCCATACAGAAGTTTACCAAACAGGAACATTTCACTACTGACCAAAGACCAGTCAAGTAATATTACCAGGTAACCTTGTCTCCAAGACCCAAGTCTCATCAATGCATTTGTCATCAATAAAATCTGTCAGAATTAGTATTACCTATTGAGAAAGGTATAAATGCTTCATTCTTCTTAAAATGTCCTTCTGAGGTGAGAAAATGTTCCGGGTAAAACTCTTCTGGCTTATCAAAATAGGCGGCATCTTTCAGTACAGAGGTCAACAGTGGAAGAATAGTGGTCCCCTGGGGAAAAAATATTCAAAACTGTTCATTATGTAGCAGAAATACATAGTTAAAAACATGAATATTTTTATTGAACCCATACATTGCAGATATCGTTTTTAAGCCATAAGGTTGAAATACAAAGTCTTTAGCCAAATTGATCTTATTTGTGGATTGCCAAATTAAACACATCGAACCTGAGTCATTAAGGAGAGCAAAGCAAATAAAAGAAGTAACTTTGCATCTTGGCAGAACCATGTTGCGTTGGAGGGGGGTGATAAATTTAAAATGTTGGGACAGAATTAAAGGTGGGGTAGAGCATGTTCTAGATCAATTTTAATATTACAGTGTAAAAATAAAAATATCAAGTATTTTTCTACAACATGACAAAAAGGTCAGTATTTTCTTTATGTGCAAAATAAATTAATTTGCACCCCTTGCATTGTAACATGGTTTTGTGCAGGATCAAGTTTACTCCTTTTTTGCCTTGCTCTCCTTAATGACTCAGGCCCAACCACATATAACCAGAACACAGGGAACCCAAACAGTGTTTTTGACCGATGATTGCAAACACGCATGCCAAGGGAGTCATTGCCTTGTTCCATCCACTTGACTCTTACCTCATCATGCCACACTAACAGTTCCTTTCCATATCTTCTCCCAAACACTAGGGAAGCAATTTCTATAAGATTCCCTACTTTTTCACAGAGGAAAGCATCAATTATGTGTTAAATAATAAATCTAACTACTGTACATTATGTAAATATGACTGGTCACCTCATACAGTGAAGCTTCATGCCTCCATATATACTTGTTTTACTTCTAATTATTGGCACATCAGTGTATTCCCTAGAAACTGTACATCCAGTAGCCCATTGACAAAGGAACATTAACAGATAAAGTGGACATTATTGCAGTGAATATTGTAGTATAACAATCTATGAGCTTTGTAATTAACAAGACTGCAGATATACTGTGATTAATCCTTGGACATGCCACACTGTTCTCAGCAATACACTATAACTCATCTATGGTGAAATACAACACAGAGATCAGTACAGAGACCTAAAATAGGTAGGTTCCTTGTCAGAGTTTTATGTTTCCCTCCTCCAGATTAGAGGTCAGGTAAGGTGGCACTGAATACACATAATGATGGGCAACTCTGTGCTGTTATCCTTGTGCATTCCCAAGAGGGGCAGACAGGAATCTCTGACATCTACTGCTGTGTCACTGCGGAAGTGTGCTTGGGAAAGTCTACAGTCTGTAGATGGAATTGGTTTATGCATTGCTTCCAGGATAAGAGCTTCTTTAAGAGCCTTTAGGTCTACACAGAGAGCTAAATGGGAGTCAACTGCTTTTTATTGCTCTCTGTGTATAAAGAGAGCAGAACCGTAACTAGTGTGGTGCGGGCGGTGCTGTCGCCCCTCTGTGGCACTTAGTAAAACAAAAAAAAGAGAAAAAATTGTGGCCCCTCCCCCGACTCGTGGCACCCCTCCCCACGCGACTCGTGCAGGGGGGGGGCGCGAGTCGGGGAAGGGGGGCAGGGGGGTGGATTTACATCTATTTTATATTTTTTGTAGGAAAAGGACCATCATCAGCCCGAGCTAATCAGGGCCGCCCTGACTAACTAGTGGCCAGCCCCGGCATTGGTCTGCTTTCTTCTTCGTCCCTCCCCTTCCTGCTTCTCACCACTCTATTGCTACTCACTCAGCATGGGCTGTCAGTGTCTGGAGTAGCATGTTGGTTTTTTTCACTTTCCAAACTGCTGCAGACGCTGGAAGCTCTTATCAGTGTCTGAGCAGGGACGTCATAAAAACAAAACGGAATTGAGAGGGGGGAGAAAAAAATCACTGTTACACATCATCTTTGCATGCACCGCCAGGGAATAGCAGGATATGCAAGGTGGGAGTTACCAGACATCCTTTTTTTATCCTTCTTCCCCTGCACACTGCTGTGGATGACAGGTCACAGCGAACTGCCAAGTCTGTGAACAGTTCTACAGGATTGTCAGGGTATATGTACAGACAGCAGTGTGTTGATAGAGCAAACAGAATACATTCAGTGGAGAAGAGGTGGATGTTATACTTAACCCTATCTTTTTAGTCTGAGTCTATGTAAGTACTTGGATTATTTACACTAAATATCTATTTTGAACTAATGTTTGTTTTCTGAGATGTTCTGGTACCAGATATTATATGTTGAATTTAAAATCACTAGTAAAACAGATGGGGGGGTCATTTATGGTTTAAAATTCAGCAGAAGAGTTGAAATACTGAGTACAAAATGTTATGCACCTGCCCTTGAACACATAGAAAGATAAAATTAGCACTGAGGATCTTCATTAATTAACCATCCGTCCATTAATAAGCCACCAGTAGAAGTAATTCCCAACAAGATGCCACCAGCAGTAGAATTATTTATTAATGAAGTTGAAGTAGTAGTAATTGCCACAATACTGGGGCACCCTTGGGCTACTGAACTAAACCAAATGGCAGACAGTGTACCTGGTGTGCCACTTAAATGTTGGTGTGTGTGCTGTGCATATATATATTTATTTTTTTTAAACAAGGAAGGTGGTTAGTACCCTTTCCCTGGACCAGCCACCTTCCTTCCAGTGGTCACGAATCCGTTCCTCCTCCCCCTATATGTGGCCAATCCCATAAGAACTAGATGTCACACGGGACGCACACCATGTGACAGGTGCCATCGTTCCATGTGAGCAGAGAAGACAGCGCGGTGTCTGGTGTCAGTGTTGTGTGTGTGATGACAAGGGGGCTGGTGTCAGTGTTGTGTATGTGTGATGGCAAAGGACTTTTAATTGAATGTGGGGCTGAGTTTGGGAAAGAGGGCTATTTATTAAATGTGAATATTAATTATTTAATGCCTGGATGGCTGTGGGAAATAATTATATTTATTAAACGTAAATGCTATTAATTTGTTGCTGGTGCTGTTTGGAGGGAGAGAAATAGGTAAATTTATTAAATGTGAACACTAGCATTTTAATGTTGGGGCTGGAGAGAGACCTAATTTTAAAATGTGGGTGCTATTTATTTAATGCCGAGAATGGTTGGAGTTTTCTAAATGTCATGTACCCATTTTTTTTCTCTAAATAGGGCCCCCAGCATTCCAGGATCCAGACAAGCGGCAACTGAGCAAGAGACACCAGCAGCCACAGGTAGGGAAAGCAACAAGAACAGGTAGGAGAGAGCAGGACAGTCTGCCAACTGTATATTTCTACATTTAATAGTGTTTAAAGCATATAGGTCAGTGTAGGACCTGCATATAATGAGGTACCCTTGACGTGGGATGCAGGCTTAAGTCTTTTGATCAAAGTATGAACTAATACCTCGTTTTCATTTTGCAGACATACACAGATATGCAGTTTAAAGGATATGCGCTGACAACTTTCTTTCTGTTTTGTATACATATATGGGCATTTATATTGTCACGCAGCTGGTACCACATACAATATGGGATATACCGAGCGCGGGCTTGTTGCCAAGCAGCTGGTACCATATATAATGTGGGGTATACAGAGCGCAGGCTTATTTTTCTCTGGTTTTGTTTCAAAATATTGCCTTTTTGTCATAGCAGCTGTCCATCAAGCCTATTTAAGGCACATTTGGGTGTGGTTCACAAGCCAGCTTTTGCTAGATGTAAACCCCTATACCTGGGAGGTGAGTGCATCTGATTTTAACTGCATTTTAATAGTGTTTAAAGCATATAGGTCAGTGTAGGACCTGCATATAATGAGGTACCCTTGACGTGGGATGCAGGCTTAAGTCTTTTGATCAAAGTATGAACTAATACCTCGTTTTCATTTTGCAGACACACACAGATATGCAGTTTAAAGGATAAGCGCTGACAACTTTCTTTCTGTTTTGTATACATATATGGGCATTTATATTGCCACGCAGCTGGTACCACATACAATATGGGATATATCGAGCGCGGGCTTGTTGCCAAGCAGCTGGTACCATATATAATGTGGGATATACCGAGCGCGGGCTTATTTTTCTCTGGTTTTGTTTCTACATTAGCAGTTGTTCTGCACCATGTTATTAAATAAACACGAATATGTATATATATTGTTACTGGCTTACTACTGCTAAATTTAGTTGCTCATTTGTCCTACTTTTTTACCCAGAGAAAAACAAAAAGCAAGGGGAGAAAAAGCATCATAAAGGGGCACAGCAATAAAGGGAAGACTCAAAGGGGAGGAAATGTATCATAAATGGAGCAGCAATAAAGGGGAGACAAAAAGGGTGAGAGAAACAGCATGATGGGCACAGTGTGATGCCACTGTGTGTGTGTATTGTGTGTGTGTGTGTGAGGGGCCAAACCAATATCTTGCCTAGGGCCCCATGAGGTGTAAATCCGGCTCTGATAGATATATATATATCATGCATTTGCAAATATGTGTAGCAGAATTATTTCAGTAAAGTGCTAGCCACACCCCCACATTAGGTTGGCCACACCCACTTGGTAAATGTCACTCCCACTTTGATGGGGGGCGCCGGTGCCCTGTCTCGCCCAGGGCACTGAAATGTCTAGTTACAGCACTGAAAGAGAGTGGAGGAGAAGCTGTTACTAGTCCCTTTACATGCTGTGTTTGGCTCATAAATGAGCCTGTATCTTTGCCAGTGCATTTATTTTCCCATAAACTCTTTATTTTTACAATATTAACAGTATTGCATGTGTGTGTTTATTTTAACATGTTTGTAGCAGTATTATATTATTATTAATTTTTATTTATGCGGCTCCACTAGGTGTCCGTATCGCCATACAGGGACAAACAAAATTACAATATGAGGTGAGACAGCACAGTACAGTAAACAATAAGTACAGCAACTCAGTGAGCTCAAAGCACAGCAAGGGGCGGGGAGGAGGGGAGCGGGGAAGGTCCGCATACGACAGAGCCCAAAAGGGAGGGCACGGATGACAGGGAAACCCCCAGAGGGGAGAGGAGGGAGCAAGAGGGGACGGGGGAAGAGGGTCCTCAAGCAGGAGGGCTAGGTAGCTGGAGAGCTAAAAGTGGTGAAGACAGGAGGAGAGATGACCCTGCTCGAAGGAGCGTACAATCTAAGGGGTGGGGTAGACAGACAGAGAGACACAGGGGAGAGAGGGAGAGAAGGAGGAACGGAGGATAAGGATAAGGGAAGGGGTAGAGGCAGAAGAAAAGGTAGGAAGTTAAGTGGGAGATTGGAAGGCTTTAAGAAAAAGGTGGGTTTTTAAAGCCTGTTTGAAACTGGACAGTTTAGGTAAAGTTCTGATGGAGGAAGGGAGCTTGTTCCAGTGGAGGGGGGACAGCGCGGGCGAAGTCTTGGATCCGCGCATGGCCGGAGGTGATCAGGGGGGAAGAGAGGCAACGATCATTGGCAGATCGGAGGGGGCGGGATGGAGCATGAATAGAGAGGAGGGTGGAGATGTAGGGTGCAGTGGAGTTGGCGAGGGCCTTGTATGTAAGAGTGAGTAGCTTGAAGAGGATTCTCCTTAAGAATCTTGCTGTGGACATCCTTAACTGAACCCAGCTGCATTCCTATGATATGCTGTGTATGATAAATTTGACACTCACCTTTGGAATAAAATAGCCTTTGAAGGTAACATCTTGAGACGTTGCATGTGGGACATTACCCGGAGCTATATCACCAAACCGCTGAATTTCATTAATGACAGCCTCTGTGTACGGCATTTGTTTCCTATGCTCTATTTGAGGTTGAGCTGATCCAATCACTTTTTCAATTTCATTTTGCACTTTTTCTGTCCAAAAAGTCGTATTATATAAATTATAATTCATGTCACATGTTTATAGACTACAAACACACTCAAGGATACTTATTTCTACTAAAAGCTACAGCAAAAATTACTGATTCAGTTACAGATGTGTTTAAGGTTTTCCTTCAAGAATATCTATTCAGCACATACCAAAATTAACTTGCCATAAGTCACCAGTGCTTTTTATGAAGTAATATACATTGGTCTCTTAGTACAGACACATAATATAGGATAGATGCTTTATATGTCTTAATATACCAGTAACAGAATGCTTGTCAATTACATTATAAACACTTATTTTCAGTGGTGCCCTTTGCTGTTCTATAACTTTTAGACTATACTCATTCAGGAGTATGTTGCTCTTTCACAAATAATCTATGACATGGAAAAAACAGACGTTTAACTACGAGAGTTGTCAAGAATGTTGTCACTAGTAGAATGTTACTGGTTCCATTTATTGATCCTCAAATATTTTTTATGTTCTTTACACCTTATATCATTATAAACCACTTTATGAAGTCATAAGATGTCTTACTTCATTATAAGTTTTAGTGGAAACTATAGAACATTTCACCAAAGCACCTGAAAGGTATAATTCTACCGGATAACAACAAAGAGGTTAAAATTATTAAATAGGCTGTGAGTTTTTTAGCAGTATACAGTCATTACTTTTTCCTTAAATATTTGAACAGAGGTCAAATTTAATGCAAAAAGTGTATACAGCGCTGGGAGGAACTCCACCTAGATGTGTGTTGGTTGATAAAATATCAGCCAATACATAAACCACATAAAATCAAAGTGAAATAAACTTGCACAATTTAATGATGTAAATAAATGATGATGATGATGAAATAAACTTGCACAATTTAATGATGTAGGACAAAATGTGAAATAATTAATCCAATGTGGACATCAAAATCACATATATACTAAAATACAAATGTCCAATGGTAAGACATAGCACAATAAAAGTAAGTGATGGAGGGTACTGCCTCATCCTATATTATAGGTGTATGGATATGGATGCCAATCCAAAAAAGATCCTGTATAAAAACAAATGGCCAATGGTCAATGGTCAATATGATGACGCCAATGAAGAAAATGGAGAAATGTTCGTGGGACTGGACGATGATAAAGGGGTTTAGCGTGATTGGAACGCACTTACTCAGGTCCCCGTTAAGTCCAGCAATGGTATACTAAGTCCCGACTAGGTCTCCTCCGTGCTGATGCTGATTGCGTGTCAGCGTGTAAATTCCAGTGATGAAAAAAGACAGGTGCGCACCTGTAAGAGCTCCGGGAGAAACAATTCTATCACATACGTGTTCCTGATGAGTCCGTAGATAGAATGTGATAGAATTGTTTCTCCCGGAGCTCTTAAAAATACTCAAATAATTTATTCCTTTGTCAGAAATTGCTATGCATGTATTATAAGTAGTAAAGCATCCCCTATTTTGAAATATAGATATGGGAAGTCACCATATAATACCACACTCACCCAATGGCCTTATGCTTTTGTATTGGCACAGAACTCTCAGGTGACTTCTCATATCCTTATATTTCCCAGTATGAGTGTATTATCCCATATATAAATTTCTCACTTTGGATGTCTGGGTATTTCATCATTAGCAGGAGGCTCCATCTCAGAGTGGTAGTGGTTGTCTCCATTCCAGCAACAAATAGATCCACCATCAGTGCAATCAGGTTGTCGTTGTGGTAATACAGAGTGGATTCTGGCTTCTCCTGCATAATAAAAATAGAACATCATTATGCTCAATACTGTTTACTGTTACACATTTATCATTATAAATGACAACTGGCACATTATTGAACAATATAGTAGCACCAATTGTGATGTTTATTTTATGAGCTATGGTAGATAACTTCTTTTACATTGCTATAATACATTTTTGGAAATAACTAAAGACTTCTATGAAATATGGTTTTAAAATGTTGTCAGTTAATCAAGTGCGTAATAGTAAATCTTGAGGTACTTGGTGATTTGTAGAAAACACTTTTAATTTTTTTTGCTCCAGCTCTAAATAAAGAATTTATGGATAACAAACTGCCTGCGAAGAGATGCATGAAAAGGGAGAGCAGAGGGGATGTATTATGTCAGGCGTCCCACTAGAAATTCTTTATACTAGACCCCAAGTAAGTAACATTAGGGGCAGAGATTCACTTATAGTATTCCATCAGAGACAGAATTTTCAGTTTTGGGTGAAAATATTGTGCATTTTAGGAGACTTTACTTTATTATAATGGAATAAAAATTAAATACTCACTCAGGACTGATATACTTAGAATGTAGGGGCCAAAAATGCAAAACAGATCCATTATTATGGGAAAAATATGTGATGGGTCATTGCTTGTATGTATGAGATCAATTGTCATATATATTGTACGGAAGTAAAAATTGGTTACTTCTGATCCCTTGGCTTTTAAATGGTTACCAAGCACTTCCAGCCGGCATTCCAGTGCAAGCTCGTCTATGGTTGCATAGGTATATAGAATGGTTTATGTGGGCAGTACTTGCTGTCTGGCACTGGGATCTGGGTCACTATTAAAGCTGAGCTCCCACTCTATACCAAGATAAACTTTAGAACAGGACGTGAGAGAGGTCTTCATCTATGGCAAGCTGTCTTTCCTGTAGAAAGTGATATTCAGATGCCCCCAGGACTGAAAATCAAAGTAGTAAAAAATGATCTTAGGTACCAGGTAGCGATGAGATATAGAGACTGGGAGTATAGTACACCTAGGTAGCATACAGAAAGGAAACTAGTAAAAATGCATATAGTCGAGGACAGGCCAAATGGTCGATGTGGGCAGAAAGAAGGGATGTCTATAAACAAGCCATTGCTGAAGACTGGCAGCAGACAGAGAACATTCAGAAATAGGCAAAAGGTCAGGCAACAGGTAATCAATATGTTTTGTCAGCGACAGCAGTCTTCACGAGGTGTAGGCACAACACTGTAGCATGCAGGAAGGTGAGGCCCTCCCTGCTATTTAAAGTAATGCCACAAAATTAGGTGGTTCCCTGGAACGAGCCACCCCCCTCTCTGTTGTGTAAGAGGCAATCATATTGAAAAAATGTAATGATAAAAACAGCACGGAAAGAAAGAGGAAGAGAGCGAGTCATTGCGACTAGCGCAGCTTCTCCATATTTTCTCATACCCCAACACTAGTTCCAATTTGGAACAAACCTACATTTTCACCTGGTTTTGACACACATCTTCCTCTTTGTAGATAAAAAGGGTATTTTTTTTGTTACAGATTACACCACTCTGTGGTTTCCCTTCATTCATAGACACCCTAAACAGGTTCCACTGTGAGCTATTTCAGTACCTACAAATAATACACCTGTATAGCAGTTTCTTCAACGAACATGTATTACCACAGTGTTCCAACTTGAAAATTCTTTGCTGGTACCATTCTTCCACTAGAAGACTCTTTCCCTCTACATAGATTCTCTTGCTTTCCCGAGGGGAGAACTCAAAATATTACCAAAAGATGGAAAGGGAAGGGGAGAGGGTGGAGATATTGGGCGATAGTGGTTGAAGATAAGAGCTAACATTGCCTCACATTAAATTAGAGAATATGCCACTACATTTTTATTTTTAAAATTTAATTAACATCTGGTCCCCAAGGCTGGAGTGCCACAGAGCATCTCCCTCACTTAATCTTGGACTTTACCTAATTTCAGAAGCATTACCATGTATCAGAGGTTAAAGTTAGATTATATTAATATGCCAGTACTACAGTTTTGTAAAATAAACAAAATTCAAACACCAAAGAGACTTGGATTACTATTGTAGGGGCGGAACTACTATATATAACATTTAGTAAACACACAGTAAAATGATATATGTGGAAATGGAGGTAATAATACATTTACATACATTTCTTCTTATGTCAAATAAATGCTAAAATGATAAGATGTAAATTATACCTCTTGCTGCTTAGCCAGGAATGCATCAATCAGATTCTTCTGGTTATTCACATCCAGTTCTTGCTTCTGTTTTGTAAATGTTGCTCTTATAAAACTGTGCAAATGTTTAATGTTTTTGAAGATTATTTTGTGAACGCCTGGCAGCCAGCCCATCACAGATGGAAAAGTATTGTATATCTTTAAAAGAAAAATGCAATTTTCAACAAATTTAAAAGTATTGTCATGAACACGCTCCCAGCTGCCGTGACTTTGAGGTGTTTGCTGTATGAGGTCACACACAATTTCAGTCCGCAGTCTCTCTACCTATCACACAGGTTATAGACCTATAGAATCGCCCCCAAACACAGCGCTCACACCCCCAGACACTTCAGGTTTTGCCACCACCTATTGAGTACGGGCAATAGGACCCCAATATACTGTCCCACACTGGCACACAGGCTTCTAGTTCCACAAACTAGCAAGACTCACACCAGCACACACAGGGTTACCTCTTCACACCTCCAGACTGTTACACAAATGTAAATGCAACCACACAGCTTGTTAATCAAATGTATCAACAAATCACACACTGGCATTCCAAGGGTTAACTTGGTCGAGCAATCTGCCTCTTCTAAACAGGCTAATGGATTTGTTAGAGTATCAAGGAGGAAACATATTAAATTCTAGATTTAAAATACAAAAATACAGGGCGTACAAATAAAAAAAAATAATGAATAACATAATAAGCAAAAACAGTTTAAAATAAAAAGGGTTACATTCAGAATAGCACTTACATGAGTTGCATAATCTGGCTAGGAAGATGGTCAGCTTATCAATGTTACTTGATTTCCCCAAAAAGTCTGACAACCTGCCCCTTCAAAACACAGGTTTTTAAGCAAACTCAAATGGGATGGTCTTCACAGGGGCAGTGTTTAATGCTAATAGGGAGGCAGGGATATCCCCTGGGTGTCACTGTAGTTAGCTCACAAATATTACCATAGTTTTGACCTGTGGGAAATTCTTCACAGATATATCCCAGCAACATAACTCCTCCTTCAATAAACCGGTCATAATCTCCCGTACATTTAAATACCAAACATGATGGAATTATAACAATGTGGCATACCTTTTCCAAAGATATGTGATTTTAGCTGTTCCCGGATACCACCCGTACGAACACCCTGGTGTGATTTCTGCTCCTCTGTATGGAGTGACACCCAGATTTCCCAAAATATGAACTATGACAACATTTTCCTTTGAAGGTGAGAAATGTGATTTTGCTAAGTTGACGCCATCTTGTTGCCTTATAGCCATTTTGTTCTGTCATAGCTTAAAGACAGATTAGATGCACCTGTTTTGTAGGAATAATTCATTATTTGCAAAACTATGCTTATAACCTTGGATATAGCAGACAGGAGATAAGCCAACCCCCCTGGGGAGTTTTCCTGTGTGATAATAAGAGAATATAGTAACATCTGTGTAAAGGGAGCATGAGTGGTTAAAACCTTTTGGGGCGTAGTTTTCTGTGATACAAGATTTTTGCTATATAGATAGGGACTTGTAACTAATAAAGCAGAGTTTATTGTACACTCAAACCATGCAGTGTATTTAATTCTCTCAAGCTGATGAGCTCATAATTGATAGACACTTACAGGTGAACAATCTGATTTAATTTCGACAGCGTTGGAGGTCCCACCGAGATTGCTGACCTGAGCCAAGGACAGACAGAACTGGAGGTCGCCCTGCACACAGAACTCGGACTATAACCCGGGTGAGTAGACTTTTCTACTCATCAGGCTCCTCTGTTTAGAGCTTCCTCATGTCCATCTAAGGTATCAGGCACGCAGATCTGTAAGTCTCAGAATTATATAGTTACTAACAATTTGTTTATTGTAATTGTATTGGTAATTAGATTTCTGAAAGATGAGCGAATTTTGAGTGCATGTGTGATGCACCATCCCCAGAACATTGTCAAGAAGTTTAGAAAGAGTTTTCAGACCTTCGTCTCAGATGCTGTCAGGCTATTCTGCACGGACACAAAGTATAAAGAGTTCAAAAGGGACATCCAGTGTAAGGAGTCCAAAAGGGGCATCCAGTGCACAGAGCCCACAGAAGCAGACATCCAGTATAAAGAGTCCAAAAGAGGCATCCAGTGTATGGAAACCAAAAGGGGCATCTAGTGTACAGAGCCCACAGAACCGGACATTTACTGTTAGGAGTCCACAGAACGGGACGTGCACTATTGGGACAACCCACAGAAACTAAACCAGAGTTCCTATTGGGACTCAAAAGTACTGTCAATATAGGGGAATATAGACAGTAAGCAGATAGATGACAGCAACCCCCCAGCATAGAAATGATGCACAGATTTCTAGGATGTGTTGGGAGTAGAAGGTCTGCAAATAATTTGTCAAGAAAGCGGGGATAGCCAAAGAAGGAATTGATATGTGTTAATGGAGAAACAAGCGAGTTGCAAGTGGTAATGTGAAAAGAACAAAAGGGGTATTGAGCCTAAACCCCAAGAAATAGTTTGAGGTGGCAATGGAAAGTTAAGAGACCTGGAAAGTTGCAAAATATGTGGATAGGCTAAATGTATCACAAGCCAAATGATATAATTACTAAAATAATGAATCAAGTAGGTTGTGTACTAAAAATGTATGTTTGATACTGCGCAGTTGAAAAAGTGAAATGTGCCCCTCCCTTATTCTGTGTAAAAGATTTCAGTGTGTTGAGATAAGAAGGACTGTATTTTTTTATCTGGCAATGTATGTAACATTGATAAAAAGGTTCTTCAAGAATACTTCAAGAAAAAATGTCTGGAGTGCCGCGTAATAATATGTTGAAGCTAATTTGTATTTAGTCTAATGCTGGGATTTGTAGTTCCACAGCAGTAGGCTGGAAGATATCAGTTAATTATTCTCTCTCTGTATGCGAGTTTTATCTCAGTTTTACTGCGTGTGAGGGAGATACGTGTTCGTCTGTCTTGACCCTTTTACAAGAGACATGTCTCAAGGTTGAAAAGTTGTACATTTGTAAATAATGTGAAGAGATGCAAAATAAGTTTTAAAATCTTTGGTCCGTCACTACACGATTCAGTGGACGGACAAGACTGTAAATAAGGTACATTACCACTATTATTACTAGCGTCAGAACAAAGCTGGCTGGGATCCAACAAGCCATTTCTGTATTTGAACAAAATAATTTTGTTTCTGAGGTTGAGAAAAATAGTTTTCTCTTTAATGAAGTTGAGAATTGTGGGAGTGAGCTTTTACATGCAGATATATTACAAGCTGTTTTTAATCTTTGTAAAAATGGTGCTGATGAATGTTCTCAGAAATCAGGAGGGTTTGTTACGCCCATAAAGAAATGTTACGAGATAAAATGTCGTCTGTGAGTGAGAATTGTGAATATATTTGTACTTTCAACATGGAAATCACAGAATCTGGAAATATGTGTGAATATTTGGTCATGGGAGATTTTGTTGAGAAAATGTAGAGTAATTTACAGACACAATGTGAGGTGTCTAACGGGTGTACTCTGATTTATGAGAGGAGCAGTGTTGCTTTCAAATGGCTGAATGCCTGGAACCAAGATTACAGATTGAATATTTGTAAACCCGGAAAACATATTAGTGTCATTCAAGGGGGCTGTACTAGGTGATGATGAGAAAGGAGTAGCTTTGAACACCCAGGTCTCGCACTTTGACATTCCCTGTTTGTGAGATTAGGGACTGCCCCTTTGAGGAAATCATGGCATGGAACGCATAGCGTCACAGTTAAGCTTTTAGCAGCTGTTCACTGCACAAAAATATGTTTACTGGTTACCTGATAATAGTGTACTGATACTGACAAGCATGGTAGTTACTGTAATTCCTAGTGAATAAATGTTAATCTCTATGCAAAAGTTTATTTTCTTCACAGAATGTCTCCAGCTGCAAAGACCCTTTAGGCAATCCAGATTGCATTGATCCAACTTCCAATGAATGGAAGTTTGCAATATGGTTTTGGTCTACAGTCACAACAAACATGAGTATAAAGTAATGAAGGATTTAAAGAGCGTAGACTCTGCTGAGTAATGATTACCTTGTTTTGGAAAGAGATATTAGAGTTTATGGGCTATTCACATAGCAAATGCATGTACTAGGTGGTTTTTCTGTATGTGGTAGAAGGTCAGAAGAATGTTTTTAAAGAGAAAAGGAGAAATGGACTAACAGTTGAATATGAAATAGTGTTTGGGTTTATTTTTTTTATTTATTTTTTTAACAAAATTTTATATCACATGGCTTGAAAGAAAGTAATGCAATGTAATGTCAAATTGTGGTAGATAACAAAAGGTTTTTATTTTTTATCCTCATAATAAGTTTGAGTCAATCAGTGTTGTAAAGACATTCACTGCCCTTATTTACTGTGCTATAATCATCATATACTGTAAATACCTCTTTT
The DNA here is from genome assembly GCF_038048845.1 of Mixophyes fleayi. Classification (NCBI taxonomy): domain Eukaryota; kingdom Metazoa; phylum Chordata; class Amphibia; order Anura; family Limnodynastidae; genus Mixophyes; species Mixophyes fleayi. Next base: position 27,792,113 of record NC_134404.1, on the reverse strand, counting down.
TATCATGGGTATGTTAATGCATTGATGGGAATTCAATGTTTGTACATAAATAAAAAAAAGCCTTAAGACTTTAATAGCTATTATCTGTTCTCCTGCAATAGCACTTCTGGATGATAGCAAGCCATTTATACCTTCCTCTGAGCAGAGCCAAATGTTTAACCAATTTTAAGCTGAAGTAACTTAAGCGCCGGCACTGACTTTGCCAGATTATGACAAGCCTTTCACATTATTTTGTTATAAAGTAAATGCACACGCACAAGGAGTACTGACACAGATACATGGTCGCAAGCTAAGGTCACTTGCATACTATTTTGCACAATTAGACCCCGTCATACGGGTAGTGGCTGCAGCGGCCATGGTGTTTGGAAAAAGTACGGATATTGTGCTAGGGCACCCAGTAACCCTAATGGTGCCACATGCGGTAACATAAATTTTAAATCAAGCACAAACAAAACACTTCTCAGCAGCCAGACTATGTAGCACTGCTAACTCCCTGTAACGTTACACTTAAGTGATGCACAATGTTGAATCCTGCTGCCTTATTGTAGCAAGTTTCAAAAGATAGGAGAAGTACCTGTATGTATCAGGGTTCCCCTAGGGATTTGGGGGAATCCCATTCCAGCTTGAACAAGAAGAAAAAAATGCAAACACAAAATTTTTCTGAATATAATTGTGTAGAACTAATGAGACAAGGATCTTTGGTTTTATATGACATTAAAGATACACCGCTACCAAATGCAGACATCTCACGCTACCACATAAATGGTGTTTCTTATTGTCACAGACGTGACCTTAGTACCTGCAAGTATTGGCACTACTACACCAGGAGGCGCGGAGTCTAACACGCCGCTGGTGTTCACCAGGGACCCCCGCAAGGAAGTTTGGACTTAGCGGCAACGACGTGCAGGTCGCGGCCCTCCCAGGTAGCTACTTGCGAGATATAGAGAAAGACGTAGTCAAACAGGCAGAGTCAGGAACCAACCGGGCAGATGAGGTACCAAATCAGAAGACAGAGAATGGTCAGCAGGCCGAGGTCAAACCAGAATATCAGGATGGGACAAATGGAGAATCCGAAAGCGAGGTCAGGAAGCCGGGTCAAAACACAGGAAACCAGAAGTTACGATACAGGGACACTGAGACTAACTAAACCAGTTGCTCTGGCACCCTAATGGTGTCAGAGCAGGCTTTAAATAGGAAGTGAAGCTTCCTCATTGGTGGGCAGGGAATCGGCGGTCAGCTGTTCTGACCGCCGACAGGAACTAGAGAGACGCGTCCCGTTGCTATGGCGACGGGCGCGTCTGCGCACCTCGTCGCCGGAAGAGGCGTCCCCGTTGCTTGGCAACGGGGCGCTCTGGAGACAGACGTCCGTCCCTGCTCGAGGAGAAGGCGCAGGGACGGCGTCTGACAGTACCCCTCTCCTTACAATTGGGGGAATCACTGGGTACAGGACGATGTTTCAGGAAGTCTGCCAGTAGCCTAGGGGCATGCAAATCTTCTTTAAAGACCCAAGATCTCTCCTCTAGGCCGAAGCCTTTCCAGTGTACTAGGTATTGGAACCGGCCTCGAACTTTGCGTTCAGCAAGAATTTGGCTAATCTCATATTCATTGCCCGTAGTAGTGGAAATGGCCTGAGGGACAGTGGAGGTATGAACAAATTTGTTTAGGACCAGCGGTTTGAGGAGGGAAATATGGAAGGTGTTATGAATCTTCATCTGTGGAGGAAGTTGGAGTTGAACCGTAACTGGATTGATTACTTGAGTTACTGGGAAAGGACCAATGAAACGAGGTGCCAGTTTCATGGAAGGAACCCGTAATTTTAGATTCCTGGTGGACAGCCACACTTTGTCCCCCACTTGGAGAGCTGGCACAACTCTTCTATGCTGATCGGCAGAAGATTTATAATGCCGTCCGGATTTCAGGAGGTTCTCTTTGGTGGTAGCCCATAATTTAGCCATATCTTGAGTCATGGCATGGGCGGCGGGAACCGTGGAGGAGGTGGAAGAGAACGTGGGGAGGGTAGGATGCGTCCCATACACAGTGAAGAAGGGCGAAAACCCCGAAGAACAATGGACATGATTGTTGTGTGTGAACTCGGCCCAAGGTAGCAGAAGACTCCAATTGGATTGGTTAAGAGATGAGAAACAACGAAGGAACGCCTCCAGGTCTTGGTTTACTCGCTCCGTCTGGCCGTTCGTCTGGGGATGATATCCAGAGGAGAACTTGAGGGTAATACCTATATCTTTGCAGAAGGCTCTCCAGAAGCGAGACACGAACTGGACACCTCGGTCAGATATTATTTCCAGAGGGCACCCGTGGAGACGAAAGATTTCTTTGATGAAGACTTGTGCCAATTTGGATGCAGATGGAAGGCCTTTTAGAGGAACGAAATGAGCCATTTTAGAGAACCGGTCTACTGTGACCCAAATGGTGTCAAAGCCGCTGCTGAGTGGCAAATCAGTAATAAAATCCATCGAGATGCTGGACCATGGGCGATCAGGAATCGGAAGAGGTTGTAACAATCCAGCGGGGGATTGTCTAGGCACTTTGTTCTGGGCACAAACAGAGCATGAGGCTACAAACTCTTGGACATCCGTACGGGCCGTTGGCCACCAGTAGTGTCGTGATAACAGCGAGAGAGTCTTCTCAGTACCAGCATGACCGGCAAATCTAGAGGCATGAGCCCAACGTAACGCCTTTAAGCGTAGATGTGGTACTAGAAAGGAACAGCCCACAGGAGGAGTACGGGTGATGGCTACAATACAGGAGGGTTCAAACACTGGTGGGGGTACAGTAGTGGGTGAAGAATCGGAGACATCGAAAGAGCGGGAGAGGGCATCAGCTTTGGAATTGAGATAACCAGCACGATAAGTAAGAATGAGATTAAAGCGGGCGAAGAATGAGGACCATCTGGCTTGCCGGGGGTTGAGACACCGAGCATCCCGGAGATAGATGAGGTTCTTGTGGTCGGTGAATACCGTAACAGGATGACGTGCCCCTTCTAGAAGATGGCGCCATTCTTCGAGCGCAGACTTCACCGCCAATAACTCTTTATCCCCTATACCGTAGTTAGATTCAGAGGAAGTGAATCTCCTCGAAAAGAACCCACATGGCAGCAGTCCCCCTGAAATGGACTCTTGTGAAAGAACTGCCCCGACTCCTACTGCAGATGCGTCCACTTCTACCAGGAATGGTTTATCTTGATCCGGTTGAACAAGTACAGAGGCGGAAAAAAAGGCTTTCTTGAGTGCTTCGAAGGCGTCGATGGCCTCCGTGGGCCAAACATGAGAATTGGCAGTTTTCTTAGTCAGAGCGGTAATTGGTGCGATGATAGAAGAAAACCGTGGAATGAACTGCCGGTAATAGTTGGCGAAGCCAATGAATCTCTGGGTAGCTTTCAGACCCATAGGTCTAGGCCATTTGAGGATGGCAGATAGCTTGACTGGATCCATCTGTAGACCGGAGCCTGACACGATGTAGCCCAGGAACGGAATCTGTGGCTTCTCAAATACACATTTCTCCAGCTTACAATACAACTTATTGGCTCGTAGACGAGACAGGACCTCACTTACATGAACACGATGGCTGGTCAAGTCTGAAGAAAAGATTAAGATGTCATCCAGATAAGCTACTACGGAGATGTAGAGAAGGTCTTGGAAAATCTCATTAATAAAAGATTGGAAAACAGCGGGGGCATTGCACAACCCGAAGGGCATGACCAGGTATTCGAAGTGGCCTTCTTTAGTGCAGAATGCAGTCTTCCACTCGTCTCCTGAGCGTATACGAATGAGGTTATACGCCCCCCGTAGGTCTAGCTTAGTAAAGACCTTGGATCCTGCGATTCTATCAAAGAGCTCAGATATGAGGGGTAACGGGTATCTGTTCTTTATAGTGATGGCGTTCAATCGCCGGTAGTCAATACACGGCCGTAGGGACCCGTCTTTCTTCTTGACGAAGAAAAATCCCGCGCCCGCGGGAGAGGAAGATTTCCTGATAAAGCCACGTTGAAGATTCTCAGAAATATAGGTGGTCATGGCAGTATTCTCAGGGAGAGATAGGGGATAGATTCTGCCCTTAGGAAGAGGTTTATCAGGTAGTAATTTGATGGAGCAGTCCCAGGGCCGATGGGGGGGCAGGACCTCGGCCGCAGCTTTGCAAAACACATCCTGATAAGCAATATATGGAAGTGGCAGTTCAACGTGTGGGGATATCAAAAGACAAGGAAGAGAGGTCTGGCTGGGTCTTAGACCAGACAAACAGGACTTAAAACATTGTGGGCCCCAAGAAGTAACCATCGCACGATTCCAATCCAATTGGGGTGAATGAAGCTTGAGCCAAGGCAATCCTAGAATGACGGTGTTGACAGAACGAGGAAGAACCAGGAACTCGATGACTTCAGAATGTAGCACCCCTACCGTCAGCCGAACTGGGGCGCAGGCGTGAGAAACAGACCCGTTGGAGATCCGATTCCCATCTACCGCGGTGAGGAATAACGGCGGAGGCAATTTGATAGTAGTTAATTGGAGTTGCGATGCCAGAGTGGCAGAGATGAAATTTCCGGCAGAGCCGGAATCCACAAAGGCTAAGGTCTCAAAGGGGCCGACAGAGGTATGCAAGGAGATGGGCATGAGGCAGTCGTTACTGGCAATGGTGTAGGGAGTAATAATTCCAACTCCTAAATCGGCCTCCCTTCCACCGATTAGGAGGGGGCGTTTCCCGGTCTCTTGGTACAAGATGAGATGGTATGACCAGGATCTCCACAATACAAACATAAGTTTTGCTTGAAGCGACGTTGACGTTCCTCGGCGGACAGCCGGGAACGGCCGATTTGCATCGGTTCTTCAGGAAGGACCGGGTTTTGAAACATGGGAGCAAGGCGAGTAGAGGACCGTCTGGAAGTGGCACGTTCCAGAGTCCGCTCACGGAAACGTAGATCAATGCGATTGCATAAAGAAATCAGGGAATCCAAATCAGCGGGAAGCTCACGGGAAGTTAACTCATCCTTAACTCGGTCTGAGAGTCCTTGCCAAAAGGTTGCTACCAAGGCTTCGTTATTCCAACTGAGCTCAGAGGACAGCGTGCGGAATTGTATAGCATACTGCCCGACGGTCAGGGATCCCTGGCGGAGGTTCAGGAGGCTGGAGGCAGCCGAGGAGATACGTCCGGGCTCATCAAAAACCTTGCGGAAGGTTTCAATGAAGGTGGTGACGTTGGACAGCATAGGGTCATCTCGCTCCCAGAGGGGGGAGGCCCAAGCAAGGGCCTGTCCGGATAATAAGGACATAATAAACGCCACCTTAATGCGTTCAGAGGGAAAAGATGCAGGACTACACTCAAAGTGGATCAGACACTGATTAAGGAATCCTCTGCATCTTTTAGGCTCGCCATCAAACTTGTCCGGTGGAGAGAGTCTCAGGGCTGTAGAGGAAACCACTGCAGGAGAGGAGGAGGTGGCGGCGACTACCGCGGTAGTCACGGGAACATTTTGAGCAGAAGCCATGGAGACCTGGAGGGTCTCAAGACGAGTTGCGACTCCTTGGATACAGTGAAGTAACTGTGCCTGCTCTGCTTCTTGCTTCTCCACCCTATGAGCCAAGTGGAGTAGAAGGTCACGTGCAGAGGGTTCAATTAGATGAGTCGGTTGACATGGCCAGAGCAAACTGTCACAGACGTGACCTTAGTACCTGCAAGTATTGGCACTACTACACCAGGAGGCGCGGAGTCTAACACGCCGCTGGTGTTCACCAGGGACCCCCGCAAGGAAGTTTGGACTTAGCGGCAACGACGTGCAGGTCGCGGCCCTCCCAGGTAGCTACTTGCGAGATATAGAGAAAGACGTAGTCAAACAGGCAGAGTCAGGAACCAACCGGGCAGATGAGGTACCGAATCAGAAGACAGAGAATGGTCAGCAGGCCGAGGTCAAACCAGAATATCAGGATGGGACAAATGGAGAATCCGAAAGCGAGGTCAGGAAGCCGGGTCAAAACACAGGAAACCAGAAGTTACGATACAGGGACACTGAGACTAACTAAACCAGTTGCTCTGGCACCCTAATGGTGTCAGAGCAGGCTTTAAATAGGAAGTGAAGCTTCCTCATTGGTGGGCAGGGGATCGGCGGTCAGCTGTTCTGACCGCCGACAGGAACTAGAGAAACGCGTCCCGTTGCTATGGCGACGGGCGCGTCTGCGCACCTCGTCGCCGGAAGAGGCATCCCCGTTGCTTGGCAACGGGGCGCTCTGGAGACAGACGTCCGTCCCTGCTCGAGGAGAAGGCGCAGGGACGGCGTCTGACACTTATACAGGGTGTGCTGTAACCACACACACAGAAATAGTGATACAACAGACTCTACTGAGTTACATGTCAGCACAAGAAACTGAATTAAAGGCCCTGACACTTGCATGCATATATCCAAAGGACAAAGAGTAAACATTTACATTGATTCAAGTTATGCGTTTGGAATTGCGCATGTTTATGGCTCTATATGGAAAAGTAGGGACTTATATGTTCAGCAAGCAAACCAGTCAACATGCTGAACATATCAGGGCACTGTTCACCGCATTCCAGCTGCCCTCCAAACTCAGTGATGAAGATGAAGACAAACACAGAGACACTACCCCCGAAGCTAAGGGAAATAGACTGGTAGACCAGGCCGCACAAGAAGCCGCCATAGCCCCAGTACCCCAAGGGGAGTCTATTTACATGGTGACCCCCTGACCCCAAATTCGACCGTACCACACTCCAACTTATGCAGAGACAAGCAACAGAGAATGAGAAAAAGACTTGGGCAAAACATGGAGCACTAGAAGTGCAAGGAGAGTGGTGTAAAGGTCAGCGTTTGTGTCTGCCAAAAGTACTTTATTCCAATATGGCCAATATAGCACACAAGAAAGTGCATCTGGGGAAAGATGCTATGGTTGTACTCACTAACAGGTTATGGATAGCACCAGGGTTTGTCCAAGCAGTACAGGCGTTAGTGGCAGGATGCTTAATCTGTGCATAGAATCATCCGGGTAAGTCCGTCCTATGGAAAAGCACACCCCAGACACAGTATCCCTATAAGAGGATACCGATAGACTTTATACAACTTCCCAAATGCTCGGGCTTTGAGAATTTGCTAGTCTGTGTCGACTTCTTTAGTCACTGGCTGGAGGCATGGCTGTATAGGAAAGCAAATCCTAAAGCAGTAGCCAAGAAAATTACGAGTGAGGTAATCTGCTGATATGGGGTACCAGAGGTCATTGAAAGTGACAGAGGGACACACTTTACGGGTCAAGGATTCCAGGAACTGTTAACAGACATGGGAATCATATCTGCCCTTCACACCCCTCACAGACCCCAAAGTTCGGGATTTGTGGAGCGCCTTAATGGTATTCTGAAATTGAAAATGCAGAAAATAATGGCTGAAACAGGTCTGCCATGGATCTCAGTAAGAAACACTCCTAGAAAAGACACAGGTTTAGCACCAAATCAGATACTGTTTGGCACAGCACACAGAACAGGCTGTTACTTTCCATAGCAACTACAGCATTTACATGGTGATTTGTTAAACTATGTTGCTTTATTATAGAAACAACTAACTGAAATACATGGTCAAGTGATTTCTTCCATTCCAGGCTCTAATTTTGATGCAGGCACCCATAAACCGCAACCAGGGGACTGGGAGGTCGTGAAAAAGCACGTCAGGAAGAGTCTTGAAGCCAGATATGAGAGTCCTTTCCAGGTCTTATTGATGACTCCCATGGTAGTGGAAGTACAGGGAAATGACCTGAATACACGCATCCCACTGCAAGATCTTCAGACAAGGGGAGTCAAAGTAAAATGTATTTTACAAGTTTTTTTAAAGGTCCAAGGGAGACCAGAGAGTGGTGTTCATTGATATTAGCAGAAGGAATATTGATTGCACATTATGTTCCTTTGCTGTAGGCTGTGGATGTGTACTAGTCTAGATAGGAAAACTAGGTCTGGAAGAACCAGACTCATGACAATAGTAATGAAGTGAGCATTATACATAATAAGAAAAATTCTAATATGAAAGTTAAACCCAACCAAATAAAGAAAAGAGCAACCCATAACTGTAAGGGTTTACACCCAATACAGAAATGTATTTGTGAGTAATGTTGCGCTACACATTATTACATTTACACAAGACAATAGGTTAATATTGGACTACCTGACAGCTTAGTCTGGAGGGTACTGCCTGACCCTAAATATGTAAATTGAAGCCCAGGATTGCACCTTTTTAAACTAGTGACACAGATGATCCAGAGAAAATGTTTGATCAACACTTACAAAAAAAATTAAGACATGAAATATAATTTTTTAAAGGAGCACACTGGAGATGCTTATCTAGAAGGATAGTTTTCATGGCTGTACCTGGCTGATTGGTTCAAGGGTATAGGAGGATGGTTATCAGGTTTTATACATGTTGTACTTCAAGGACTGTTACTAATCCTTATTATAATATATATACTAATAAAATTGATGATGTGGCTTATTAACAAGTGTAGTAAAGCTAAGTTTTTCTCTTCCAGAAAAATTAAAGTTAAAACATCTTTCTTAACCGCTGTACTGTACACCCCATCTAATGAGTGTGAACCTTATGGAACTCTCAGTACTACTGCCAGTTGTGATTAGTGCAGAAACCAAGAACCTTTTCCTTGGAATCCACATGGTCGTTACTGAAGCCTATCCTTATGAAGATATACAGCACAATGGACAATCCCTTCTATTGTGAAATAAGTGACATATAGCACTTGCCGAGTGCACTGTGTATTTGCTCCCTCCCTTTCCTTTTATCCTTCGCTAAAAAAAAACCATAGTTAAAAGACAAAAAGGAAGCACAAGAGGCCCCAGAGCCTTCACTGATATATGTGAAGATCTGACATCAGGACATGCAGCGGGTGCAAGACAGTTGTCGACTCATTGACCATCTATCAGCTAGAAGAGGGATCATGGACTTGCTATTGGTGGGTGATGGGTTGTTCTATGTATCCAGTTTTAGGCATCCCTATTCATATGTTCTGTTAGAAGGGTGTATGTGTATAAGTACCCATTAAAAGTGACAGCAAGAGTGTGATCTCTGAAAGGTAGTGTTAAGGCAAATAATGAATAAAAAGATGGGAAATGAGAAATGTGATTTTGCTAAGCTTACGCCATCTTGTTGCCTTATAGCCATTTTGTTCTGTTATAGCTTAAAGACAGATTAGATGCACCTGTTTTGTAGGAGTAATTCATTATTTGCAAAACTATGCTTATAAGCTTGGACATAGCAGACAGAAGATAAGCCTCCCCCCCTGGGGAGTTTTCCTGTGTGATAATGAGAGAATATAGTAACATCTGTGTAAAGGGAGCATGAGTGGTTAAAACCTTTTTTGGGGCGCAGTTTTCTGTGATACGTGATTTTTGCTATATAGATAGGGACTTGTAACTAATAAAGCAGAGTTTATTGTACACTCAAACCATGCAGTGTATTTAATTCTCTCCATCTGATAACTGATAGACTGACAGGTGAACAATCTGATTTAGATTCGACAAAGGTCATATTTCTATATACCTGTATAGGCTTTCATATGCTGACTACCAGGATATCCAGCTGTGATCGGCCCCACAAAGTCTATTCAAGTGTCACAAATAGACTAGATCTCACCCCGGGGGCTCTTTGACGCTGCCCCCTGGTGACAGTTCTATCTTCTCACACTGGGATGTGCAAAGCCATCCAATAAATTTACATCAGACTCTCTGACTTCAAATCTTGCACTTTAACTGAACTTATCAATGGATTCCTTTGATATAACATATTTACACTGCAGTTATGATTTTATCCCTTATAAATAACTGCAAGCTCTCTACGTTCACGACAAGTATATATAAGGTTGAATTAATTTCCTTATCATATATAGTCCAACATTGTGATATGATTGAAAAAAAGATGAATGGATATAAAAAAATAGAGATTTGTGCTGTTATCTTGATGTAATGGCTCTTTTAATTCGGGCAACACTGATAAGCATTACATACTCAGTGCATGCAACTTTCAGTGTCTCTAACTCTATAAACTGCCTTGTCAGCAGCAACACTATATGGTACTGTAAATATATGTGAACATTAAGCAGAAGCCCAAATAAACTTTGAAATAGCAATAAGAGAATAACTTACCGTGACCATAGGTCTTGCCGCAAGTCGTATACTTTCATTAATTAAATTCATAAGCTGCAGTATGGTTGGATCATCATATTCAAATCTATGATTGAGTAGTATGGACACGATTATATTGGATACAGCAGCATTCAAGATGGTTTTATTATTAAAGGGTTTTCCTAGAATGGAAGAAAAATATGCATAGGTATATGTCGATATGAGTGAAATTTTTTGGAGGCAGGCCAATCAGTGTTCAGAGATTATGTTTTTGGATTCAGTATTAACGCCTTTTAGAAATGTTGAAATGCAATTTTAATTTTATTTTTTTTGCAAGATAGGGATCGTACACATGAACCCTGCCTCACAGGGTTCGTGTGTTCGATCCCTACCTTGGTCCTATCTGTGGGGAGCTTGTATGACCTCCCCATGAGTGCATGGGATTTACTCCAGGTATTCTTTCCTCCCACACAGTCCAAAAACATACTGGTAATTAGGATTCCGCTAATATGGATCCTAGATTGTATGCGTGATGGTAAATTAAAATCGAAGCTGCAAATCGTCAGGGACGAATGTGAATTATTACATATGTCTATAAAAAGTCTTTATTGTAAATCCCATTATCAAAAGGTCCATGAATCAATGTGTTACAAATAAAATGATTGGTCAATAACACAATAGTGCCATGAACTGTACAGCAGCAGTTACCCTCATCTCTACATTTAAGCCATCTTTGTATCATTACATCTCATCTATGTAAAAGCCATAATTGTATCGTTACCCTCATCTCTATGTTTAAGCCATCATTGTACCATTACCCTCACATCTATGTAAAACCATCACTGTATTATTACCGTAATTTCTACAAATAAGTCGTCTTTGTATCTTTACCATTACTTCTACTTATAAACCATACTATAAATGGCAGAGTTCATTGGATGGACAGTGGTATGACTGAATAGAGTTAGACATTTATAAAAGAAAATAGACAAAGGTGGCCTGCATATATACTACAAAACTTCGAAGACTGCGTAAACAATACACATCTCGAAGGGCAGAGCATTCATTGGTAGCCAAGTGCAGAGCTTTCCTAACCTCACTATGTAAATAAATGATGATGCTGATAGACAAAAGTGGCCTGCACCCATACTAAAAAACTTCAAAGAAAACGCACACAAATACATTTCTCGGTGAGCAGAGCACTCATCAGTATCCAAAGAGCAAAATTTTCATACCTTGTGTTACTTATATGCTCTGTGCTGTAATGCTGCCTTTTTGAATGAAACCAGATGACAGGTATACATTTATGCGGAGAGAGAGCTGAAGAATCATTCCCTGGGGCAAGCTTCATCCTACCCCAGGGGTAAAGAGGACTGTCTGAAACTTGCAGCGGTCCCAAAGACCCATGTATATAAATACCGAATGTATATTAATAATATTTACATGTTCTATTAGTGATGTGTAAGAAATATGTAAAACAGACAGTTCAGATAGGCCAATAGTTGGCTTTCCTACACAGTGTGTATAATGGACATTGATGCAGATTTGGTTGCCAAAAACATCTGTCTGGACAAGAAAATGCAATTGAAAGTCTACATTCTGAGAAATGAAGAGGACAGAATTTAGCACTGGCTAAGAATACATGTTTAGATGGAGATATGATGGCTGATGATTTACACAATGTGATGTAATTAGAGAGCCATATAGACTGGTTAATTATTTTTTAATTGAATCGGAGAAAGCAAATGCACCGATGGCAGATTTACCTAATCCTTCATTAAGACAAAAGTGGACCCACAACCTGAACAACGGACAGCAGCATTAGTAGGCATTTAAAAGATGATGAGAGGGCACAATGTTAAATGATGCAAGTCAAGATGGCATTTTCCGTGGAGTAAGGTTAGTCTGTGCCGTAATGCTGCCATTCTTAATCAAATCAAAGGACTCGTAATTCTTTATGGGGAGGGCTTAAGAATCAGTCCCCAGGGGGAAGCTTCTTCCAACCCAGGGATAAAGGGGACTATTGTTGACTTGCAGCAGAATTGGTCCCAAAAAAGGGGTGTAGTCACTATGATGCCAGATTTTGCACTGGCTAATCATATGTCCTGAGCCATAGCATCCTGCCCATTGCACTGGCAGGCAGGATCTTGCTTCCGGTCCTTCGCGCCTCGGTTTTTGCCAGTGTAACCGGGACGCCTCTCACAATGCCGCTGTGTCCGGCTAGTTACAGGCAGCCAGGACCTCAGCTGTAATTAAATTATTGCTGCCTCATGAGTGGACGTGAGGGACATGCTCTTGGCCCCATTTTTATTGGTGCCTATCAGTTTAAAAGGCAGGTAGGGCTTAGCCTCCCTGCTGGTTACAGCCCTTTTGCCCTGCAATAGCTTACCTGCTCTCTGTGCTGTGAAACCTCTGAATAACTCTGATTGATTTCTATTGTGACCCTTGGTTTGATTTCTGGACTCTGCTTGCTTGTTGATTGCCCCTGACCTCTTGCCTCATTATTCTGGACTGTCCTTGTTTGCTGCCACCCTCAACCTATTGACCATTTTGTGATGCTCCCTGTTCACTGCTGACCCATAGTAACGGTCACAGAAGATATACTATAAGTCAGGGTTATCAGAGGCCTACCAAAGGTGTGAAGTCTAACAAACCCCCCCCCCCGGTCTTCACCAAGAACGGCTGCAAGGAAGGTTGGATTTTGCTGCCGGGAATTTGCAGGTCGCGGACCATAGGTTAGCCCTCTGATGTGATAGATGAAAAGATAGAAGGCAGCGGCAGATCACTGGTGAGAGAAGTGGAATAACTACACGCAAAAGTAGCCTAGCTCAGGTGGTGCAAGGGAGTAACCAAAGCCATAGTCAGGGTGGAAGCAGAGGTCTGGTACACAGTAGCAGTGGGGTATAAAGGAGAATCCGGAGTCATAGTCAGAGTGAGTAAGCAGAGGTTTGGAACATAGTAGCAACGTGTCAGGCCATGTTGGCACTTGTGGTTCTCCAAGTGCCAGCATGACCTGGCTGCCATTGGTATGCTGGTGCTTGTAGTTAGACAAGCATCAGCATGCCCACACTTTCTATGGCACCCTGGCATGGCTGGGACTTGTAGCCCCACAAAAGAAAATGCCATCCGTTTATTCTTTTAACTTTATTTTCGCCGATATTACCCTACACCCACCGCCCAGGGGTGGTTTGCCTAGTGCTGGTTGCATGAAAATCAGGGGAAATTTTACCCTGATTTTCACGTAACCAGCAGTAGGCTGGCAGCATTTAGTATTTATTATTATTTACAACTACTAAGTGAGTGTTGGAGGTTTTTCAATAAAGATGCAGACTGTATTAAGAGAGTTTCTGTAGCAGCAAGGCTAGTTTCATCATAGGGATTGTGATAGAGAAATGTATCAGCAGGAAGGGCAATAAAACCTATTGCAACTTTAATTTACCACCACAATGTATAATTCCAGCTATTGTAGAATAAGGCAATTATTAGATCAAACAGAGAATAACACGGACTTTGAAAATAACTTTATTTAACATACTATTAAACTGCACATGCACCTGTCAACTACACACAGTGGAGGCAGGTTCTTATAGAATTGATCATCTGCAGTTTCATGAATAGTTATTTACTCCACAAGACAGCTGCCTCCTCTGTGAGACTGATCAAAAAGTGCTTAATAACAAATCACACAATAATATTGAGAGTATTCAAATCTGTTAAATAAATTAACTTATCTCTGATATACATTTGTGAGAATATAGAAGTAGATGGGGAATAGTTTACATGTAACACTAACAAAATTGTTATAGGCATTTCTATTCTCTGTTTTTGTGGAAATTATAAAGTAACCACTCACCTCCATATGATTTAAATGTCCGTGTTAAACATTCAGCCTCTTCAGTAATCTTATTCTCTAAAGTTTTCTTCCCCATCCCAAAATCTCGTAATGTTGAAATAGTAAATCTTCTCATCACTTTCCAGTTCTCACCATTAGCAAAGATAAGACCTGAACAGAACGAAAACATGATTTGTTAGTTCTACAAATGAAATATTTATGGCACCAAGAATAAAATTTGCCTTAAACACTTGTGTATAGTGTGACGTCAGTTCTCCATCAGTCCGTCACCAACTCCCAACCTAAACCACCTTCTCATGTCCCATTGTACTTTTACTGTGAGCTGTCTAGAGTTAACTTTATTCATGCATTCATGGTACATTAAATTAAATGACACTATATTTGTCCTAAATGTGATCAGATCTTAATATATCTAATAATAAGAAGCAACAACGGGATTAATCGGTAGTAGGGAAATTAAAAGAAAGAATTGTAGTTAGTTCTAGTTAGTTTTCTCAAATCCAGTAACTTACACATTCCCAAACACAGCATAAATTTACTACTGGGGTTTCATGTCAAAGAAATTGAGGTATAAAGTGAGTAAACCAAAGACACTGTGCAATAGTTATTCGAGAAAGGTGATCTTTAGGAAACTGGAAACAAATTACCATAGTCCTTTTGTAGTGTAGATATCACTGGGCGGGTTGGTCTGTTAGAAAATTGATCAGCATGGTTGATTAGAGCATCTTTAATAGTATCGAAACCACAAAGGATGACCACCTTTTTCATGCCTAACCGGAAGCTGAAAACTTTTCCGTACTTCTTAGACATCTGAAAATGCAATAAACAATAGCAGAAGTAATTGGAATATAGTCAGCCTTATATTAGATGTCAGTAAAGTAATAATTTCCTACTGTTGGAAGTCATAATTTGTGGATTAACAGGAACTGCAGCAGCTATTCCAAACTTTAAGGATTTCTCACATAGTAATCTGCAAAAAGGTATTCCTATAGTAAAGCAAGTATCTTAAAACCTTAGATGTGAAATTATATTAGGTATCGAATATTACTTTCTCCTAAGTATCATAATGGTTGGAAGAACAACCCTTGCAACCACAATGATCTCTAGATGGATAAAACTTCTGAAACTTTGATTTGTATAAATTATTGGCAGCTAAGAGAGTAGAGTGTCTGGAATACTCCAACATATCGGTAGGTTAATTGGCTGCTATCAAAATTGACCCTAATTTTTGTGTGTGTGTGTGTGTGTGTGTGTGTGTGTGTGTTAGGGAGTTTAGACTGTAATCTCAACTGGAGCAGAGACTGTTGTGGGTGAGTTCTCATGATGATTGTGATGATGATGATGATGATGAATAAAACCATTATGATTGTGAAAGGAAGAGATTACAATAATGCAGCAAACAAGTTTGTGCAACTTTTCTTTTACTTAAGATAGGATGACAAATAATAAAGCAAAGTGTAAATGAACATTCTACATTTGCAACCTCCTACAAAAGTACTTCCTTACTATTTGAGGTTCAATTTTATAAATTTGTCCAAATGTCTGCTCATTTCTCCTATTATAAACAATTTGGGAAAATGAATTATCAACATTTAAATTCCCTTGAATGATTGTCTGGACTAAAGAAGGAAAAATATCAGTCTAAAAACATATTTATTTCAATTTTAGATATAAATACTTTTGTGGTGTTATTTCAGATATAATGTATTACCTCTATAAATGTTTTATGAGGTTTTGCCATGTCGATCATATGTAAATTTCCAATGATTGGCAAAGGCTTTGGTCCCGGGGGAAAATTATTGTAAATGTGTTTTTTCCGATTGGTAAAAACATAGGCCAAAAATAGCATGACTACAGCAGACAGAACAATTGAGACAAGATCCATGGCAAAAAATGTCTTCTGCAAAATCTAGATCTGAAAGACAAAACATAGATCTTTTATTAAAAAACTAAATATCCATATACATTACAATCAACAGTCAAATATCTTTCTTAAGTCCTCCTTAGTATTTTTCCACCAGAGAAAAGTAGATGAATCTGGAAGATGGACCTCTATGGATGTCCGAAAGTTGCAATATGGTGCCTTATTATAAATATTTATTTTTTTTGCAACAGCCACTCTAAAGCTTGTAGGACCCAATACATTATATTAGTAGACATCATGGCATACATTTTAAATCCAATCCTGTTATTTGCATGTTCAAAGCATTAAACTGTGCCTGACTCCTTTAGCCCAAAAAGTTATATCAGGAACTTTGAACTATAGGCAATGTAGCTTATGAAATTAATGTGGAGTCTAAGCAGCATAGAGGTTGTGAAATTAGAAAAAAATTAGCTCTGAATGTATATTTAATTGGTCTGCTGATTTAATGATCCAGACATCATTTAGATGTGTCACCTTTTTTTTATAGTTCGGGATATAAATAGTTGAATAATTGCAATGTTGAGTGTTTGAGTGTTTTGAGATGGAACAACACTGAGAGAGCTATGGAGCTCTATCAGAATATTTATGTGGATCAATGTAATTTCTAATTACACCCTTATGCATAAGTAAAGCTACATAATGAAAACAACATAATGTAAAATGCGCAAGTAGATTATTTTTTTATCATTTTGACCAATGAATGTTCATAATGTGGATACTCTTGAGTCCTGGGTTTTAATAGGCATTTGTTTTGTTTACATACTGCAGCACACAGGGACATTCAGGTAGGTAGATTAATAATGTCTTTAGACAGTTCCTTATATTTAATATGAAATAAGTGAACATTACTAAAACCTGTGAAACATCTCATAATTGGGATAGCAAACTTACCTAAGTTAAATGAAGACATTTAGAAAATCCAACAATCAGTTTATCAAGAAAATTACTGTCAGATTCTGGCACCTGTATAATCATGTGCACGGTGGCTAAGTGGTTAGCACTTCTGCCTCACAGCGCTGGGGTCATGAATTCAATTCCCGACTATGGCCTTATCTGTGTGGAGTTTGTATGTTCTCCCCATGTTTGTGTGGGTTTCCTCCGGGTGCTCCAGTTTCCTCCCAGACTCCAAAAACATAATAGTAGGTTATGTGACTGCTATCAAAAAATTGACCCTAGTCTCTGTGTGTGTCTCTGTGTGTGTGTGTGTGTGTGTGTGTGTGTGTGTGTGTGTGTGTTAGGGAATTTAGACTGTAAGCTCCAATGGGTCAGGGACTGATGTGAATGAATTCTCTGTACAGCGCTGCGGAATCGGTGGCGCTATATAAATAAATAGTGATGATGATGATGATGTGAGGAACTATAAGGTCTTTAGTATTTCTAAGATAAAAATAAAAGGCGCTCTACGGTATTGTTACCGATCAATGGTTACTAAATATACTCGCTGCTGCCAACAAAACATCCTACTGGAATGTCTCACAGAATAAAAAAAGGGGGGTAGGAGCGCTAGTATGTTAGATCAATTTATTACCAAAATAGCACAGCATTATAATCATATAAAGTACATATTGAAAATATATATAAAAGTGTACAAATGGACACTGGTATGGACAGTAAAGTAAACAACAATACACATAAATTCCAATGAATAGCATAAAAATATCATAAAAATGCAATAGATATGTGGGTATATATAACTCTGTTAAAAAAAGGGGAAAATAAAAAATGAAAAAGTTACTGCTATTGTATACTATGCAGTCACTTAATATTTGGTTATCCTTATGTTTCACATCAGGAAAATAATCCTTATAGAAAATGCAGAAAAAAAAGACACTTCCCACCTCTTCCTGCACCCCTTACCCCCTGGCTTTCTCACACCTCTTCCTACACTGCCTTCCCTGCTGGCTCTCTCACCCCTCTTCCTGCACCCCCTTCCCCCCTGGCTCTCTCACCCCTCTTCCTGCACCTCCTTCTCCCCTGGCTCTCACCCCTCTTCCTGTACCCCCTTCTCCCTGGCTCTCTCACCCCTCTTCCTGCAGCCCCTTCCTCTGGCTCTCTCACACCTCTTCCTGCACCCTCTTCCAACCTGGCTTCCTCACCTCCTTCCCCGCTGGCTCTCTCACACATCTTCCTCTACCCCCCCTGGCTCTCTCACACATCTTTCTACACCCCCTACCCCCCTGGCTCTCTCACACTTCTTCCTGTACCCCCTTCCCCCCTGGCTCTCTCACCCCTTTTCCCGCTGGCTCTCTCACCCCTTTTCCTGCACCCCCTTCCCCGTTGGCTCTTTCATATCTCTTCCTGCACCCCCTAATCTCCTGGCTGTCTCACACATCTTCCTGCACCCCTTCTACCCTGGCTCTCTCACCCCTCTCCCTGCATCCCCTACCCATTTGGCTCTCTCACCCCTCTTCCTGCACCCCTTCCCTCCTGGCTTATTCATACTCGTGACAACCCCCCCCCGCCCCCCACCGGCACAATTCGCAGCACCCCCAGCGAACCCCCCCGCCGCGCAAGAATTGCATATTAATATTAATTAACCTAGCAGCCTTCATATACCATTATCTCCAACCAATAGTGAGAACAACTCCCTTTTATTTAAAGTATACTGGAGACATCTTACAAAAATTAGATGGATCGATTTGACAAGAAGATTATTTTCTAATTACAGCAGATGTAATTTCCTTATATACGGTAATATCACATGAAAAGGGTCTCCAATCTGTAATTCTTCCTCAATACCTCAAATTTTGAAATAAATATTAAATAATTAATTCAGGAAGGAATACAGTTCATTTTGCTTAATAATTCTTTTTATTTTAAGACAGATTATTACATCCAGAGAGTAGATGGGTACATGGGTACCATGTTCGCACCGAGCAATGCCAATTTGTTCATGGCCTGTTGGAAACACACACATATATAGACCATGCTGGTGAGCTTTTGGGCAGACCTGGTATCCCAGTTTAAATATACAGATCATGTCATGCAATGTCATGTCACGTGAACTCCTGCAGCTCACAAACCCCAAGACACCTATTGACTGTTTTCACACAGTGAACCTAATTGCTTATGGTCCCCCACTCTTCATGATGAACCTCCGCAAGGCAGGATGGAATTTTTCAGCCTGGAACACGTAGGTCACAGCCCTCTGGTCAGCCATTAGGCGTAACACAGCGAAGAGAAAGAGAAATTTGAAAGCAAGTCAGCTAGCTGAGGACTGGTATACAGTATGCAGAAGGGGAGTAAAATAAGCCAGGATCTGATACACAGGCAATAGTGCGATACAAAATCTGGATCTGAGAGAGTGGACAAAATAAGCAAGGACTGGTATACGAGGGGTTAACAGGCAGAAGCACTATACAAGAAGGAATCACAAGGAAAGCCAAGGTCAGTAGCAATACAGCATAGCAGAAAGTAAGTCTGGGTATGAATACCTGTTGCTCTGACAGTGCTGCAGTGTCAGAGTGAGCTTTACATACTGTGCAGATGAATATGCCAACTCCAAGCCACGATTATGAGACGAACCAGCAAGTGCTTATCTCTGCACAGAGGCAGAGGAAATCAGAAGCACATGATTGTGCAGCAGATAGGTTTGTGACAGAGGTAGGGTCATGGCCTACCTCTGTCACAAAGAGGAGCCATTCTTTCTCAGTTACCCATTTCCCGGGACAGGGAAATATACTCCATGGATGAAATGTGCTATAACCTGTCTATCAAGTTGGGTTTGGTGGGGGTGGGGCGGATTTTAACATGCTCGGGCTTTTAATAATTTGCAGGCTTGACTAATTTGAAGTGCCAGATGGTCCGATGACTTGCTTATGGAGAAAAAAAGGTTTATTGAGTAGAAATACTGCGGGGTCTTTAGGAAAGTGAACAGCTGTAAGTTGATGAAGAAGGGTCAGTGCAATATCCCAAAGTGATTGAATAATAGGACATTCCCACCCAATGTGCTTTGCATCTCATTATTATTAAACCACCAAGATAATAAATTACTTATTAAAATAAAGAACAATTTTCATATAATAAAGCAGCATAGTAAGCAGAAGCAGCAATGAAATAAAAAACTATGACGCATAAATTTTGATGCTGCAACCATATTCATAAAAAAGTATAATAAATGATTTATTTGTCAAATAAAGGAGTTTAAGTCATAACACTTACACTAACTCAACTTACACTTACAGCCTGGTTGACCTTCTAAAACTCCTACTACAGATACCAGTGACTGATGAAATGCTTTAATCTACTGAAAATATAATTAATTTTAATTTACCCATTCATGTATCTGCATGCAATGTCTTGGATTTTTTTCTTCTATGTCAGGGCTCTACATACTTTTGGAACAGAAAATTGTAACTAAGGAATGGTGTGATGAGGTAGACTTGTAACGCACCAGGGGATAAATATATTAAGCAGTGGATCCGGCAATTGTGATGGCCATACTTAAAGCAGCAATTTTATTAAACTTGCCAGGTTTTGTCCTTATCAAAATTTCCTTTTTTTAAATATGGCCACCACAATTGCTGAATATTGGTGATTTGATGGGTCTGCTGCTTAGTACATTTACCACCAGGGGGCAAATTTATCAAGCTGCAAGCTTTCGGCGGGTTTGAAAATGGAGATGTTGCTTATAGCAACCAATCAGATTCTAGCCATCATTTTGTAGAAAGTACTGAATAAATGCTAACTAGAATCTGGTTGCTACAGGCAACATCTTCACTTTTCAAACCCGATGGAAGCTCGCAGCTTGATAAATTTGCCCCAGGTGTCAGTTTAAATCTTGCTACATCTCTAATACCTTTAACTTTGTATATTGTAATGATGATGTCATTGGATTTAAAATATCTGTGCTTACGCAGTGCTGATCATTGGGATATTTGTCATAAATGGTGAGGTCATTAGATTTTAGAGATGAGCGGTTCGGATTATGTGAAATTTGACGAAATCCGAGATTGGCGATCCAAATGAAACCAACTCGTGACTCAATTTCTCCCGCCAAACTCGGATCTCAAAACGAGGCAAAACATAATTTCCGTGCTTCTTTTTTTTTGCAAAACTCGTGCAAGTTTTGGATCGTCATCTTTTGTATACCTTATATAGTCCACCCTCATTCTCTCAAATGCCATTTTAGAAAAGACAGCATGTAGGGAGGAGGATAGCTATGATGCTCTGCTAATAAAATAGCGTTAAGGGTGAACCAGTGACATAGGAAAGCAATAGAATCTTGTCGTTATTATAAAACAGTTAGGTAAAGAACTTAATACAGTTTACACAGACTACTGGCTACTGGTTGTTGCTAATGCATTGCACTGCATATATCAAATAGCAATATACAGGACATACAGACTGAGTTAGATAGAGATCATTCTGAACTAACTAGTATATCCTTTAAGAAAAACAGTCCTTTTGCTGTCAGACTATTAGCAGCAGGATCCAAAAAACAAACAGATTTCTTTCTTTTAACAGTGAAAGTTTTTCTAGTGAAAGTAATCGTGTATGAGGCAGTGACAAGTGAAATAATTTTGAAATAACTGGGTGTTTGCATGAGAGATTCAGCATCAGTTGTACACAACAAAAAGCAATATATTCTAATCTTCTCTATTTTCAATACTTTTATATTTTGGAAGGGTCATTCAGTGAAATCTATATTGGAAAAAGGCTGTTTGTGTGTGAGGGTTAGCACCAGATACACACACCAAAAAAGTAAACAGGATTTTCTTGTCTTTGACTCAGAGCAGCTCAACCACTTGATAAAATATAAAATATGTTTGTTATAAGTATATTGTGGACAGTGTTCTAAGAATTGTAAGATAACATTCCTTCCTTTCCCTATGTTATTGGGCAGTCCCCTGGTGTGGTGGCAGGCATCTACAAGTAGCTCTAATCTGTTCAATTAGCATTACTCCTCTTGCCAGTACCAGTACTGGCAGTAGTACTACTGTTACGACCTCTACTAGCAAGAAAGGTAATGTGGGAAAAAAGTTGACAAAAGACTCCTCAAAATCCAAAAGCTATTTGTCAAATTCAATCTCAAAGTAACTATCATCTCTTGACGCAAGGAGGAGGATTAAGAGGTAATTTTCTGATTAATGTGTAGATTTTTCCAAAAAAAGGAAAATAGCTAACATTTCATACACCACACGCAGTGGCAAGACAAGGCTCAGACTATATCCACTTTTTGCTAGTAGGGGTCCTGATACTGCTGGTACTGGTATACGCAATAGAATGGCCATTACAAAACAGAGTGCTTAACGCGGTCGTGCATTTTCCTCAACTTTACATGCACCTTCTTGTTGCTCAGAGTGTACATCTGTTACTGACCCCTCCAAAACAGACAAATCCTTGCCTGAGGATAACACTGAGGTTGAAGAACAACCTGGGCACTCACAGAATCCTGTGGAGAGTCTAAGGAAGTTATCCATGAGTGCTACATGTGAGTCTGAGGTTTCAAATTCAGACACTGTAATAACAAAGCAGCCTCCTTCAAAAAATCCTCAACCATTTGAAAATGTGACGATGGGTAGTAGCAGTATTAGTGAAGATGATGATTTCCCCATAGAAATTGAGGAGGCTATTATGGAAGTAGCAAATGTGCAGGAGGATGAGGGGTATATTTGTGGATCTGAAAATAATGTGTTGTACATGGATGAAATAATGAGGAGGAGGATGACGATTGTGTTGAAGTAAGGTAGCCACCAGTGTTACCACCAGCAGATGCCCATGATAAGTGCATTATCATGCCAGGACATAAGATTAAAACAAACACATCATTTGTTTGGAAATATTTTTATCCAGACTCAAACAACATTTGTCAAGACATCTGTGTAGCCTTTGTCAGGAGAAAATAAGTAGAGGTAGTGATGCTGAACATCTAGGCACCTCCTCACTGTTATGTCATTTGCAGCATGTTCATTCAAGTCGTGTTTCCAAACATGGAAAATTGTGTATAGTAGTAAGCAACCCAGCATCATCTACCAGCTGAATATATAGACACTTGCAATCCTCACCCGTGTCAACAACTTCATCAGCATCATCCTCCTCATTATTAGTACGTACAACTGTAAAATTTCAAATAAATCCCCTAATGAAATCCATGATTTCCAAGAAACATCTTTGCACGCTACAGCTGCTGCTGCGGAAGAAAAATATATACAGAGGAAACAAGTATGATAGTCAGCATCCTTTTGCACAGCAGATCACTAAAACCAAGACAGCTAAGTTAGCATTGGATGTGCCCCCAATTTGTCCCCGCTACAAAATTCCAACACGATTCCATTTCTCCAGAACATCAATTCCTCAGTTGTACTTTGAGGTTAAGCAAAAAGTCATTCAGTACCTAGAAAATGCCATTGTACCGACATTCCACTTAGCTATGGATATGTGAACAAGCAGTCCTGGTCAAAACAAAGACTATATGACCGCGACAGCCCACTAGATAGGTGTATCGCCATCAGCAGCAGTGCCTTGTCGAAGTCAGCAAATTGGATAAAGTCATTTCAATTAATATCGAGCAAACTTGGTTGTCTTTGTCTGCAATTATGCATAGAGCACGCTATAGGGTGGAAGGGCGTATCCAGCCACAACACGTGGCAATAACAGGTTTTACACTTTTACTCACATTCACATGAACACACACATTTGTAATTAGTACACATTAATTGTAGTTGCAACACATAGTTATTTATGTCGAAATATAGTAGTATTATGTTTAGTATTATAAGTTATAAACATGTTATTGAAACCAAAGGTTCAGGTTGCAGGAACTATGTCATGTTTGGTATCATTTTAAGCCCCTATTCATCACCAGTTGTCCGTTTCATTCGTCGAAGAGATCGCACATTGCATACTCTAGTTAGCGATGTTAGGGAATAAATGTTTAAAGTGATACAGACTGTAAAATGCAAATAGGCTAGTTGAAACTGGATTCTTGGCGGGAAAGTTGGAGCACATCCCCTGGAGAGTTGACCCCCACCTTTGGATATTTTGGTTTGAACTGGCCTATGACCTGCAGTACACTGGACCTTCCTGAAGCCTGGACCAATAGAAGCAGGACACATCATCTGCATTGTTTTACTGTATTCACTGACTGCACATAAGCAGGGGCTCTGGGCTTAGTGACCAGTCTTCTTTGACCACAGCCTTCAGACCTGAATGACTGTTCACTGGATCCAGAGCGCCTGCGATAAGTAATGGCTGTACTTGTTTTATTTCGCATTTATTATTCTGCTACTTTTGGCTAATAAATTACTTTGTGCTTTGGAAACACACATCGGGATTCGACAATTTCTTATTGGATAGCGACAAAACGTGCATAACAGCCTGTAGCTTCACCATCATCCTCCCCATCCTTTCTTCATAATAGAGCTAGCACTGCCAGGTCATTCAAAGGCAAGCTACTCTGTATATCATTAGTTTTTCAAAGAAACTTATTGGTGTCAATCTTTTGGAAAAACTCGGAATGTGATAGCAAAATGTCTCACCCAGCTCAAACTCTCCTCAGGATTCCTCATTGCTGATAACGGAGCCAAAACTGTGTGTGCATTACAACTTGGTGAATTTAAACATGTACCATGCTTTGCATACACAATAAAATTGGTAGTGCAGAATTTCTTAAAACTGAGAAATCAGTGCAGGAGATGCTGTTTGTGGCCCATAAAAGTTCTGCCCATTTTAGACATTTCACGACCGCATGTAGAACATAACAGGGGTTGAAAAAAAAAATTCATCTGCCATGCCACCTATTGAATCAAGAGGTAGTAACAAGGTGGAATTCCACACTTTATATGCTACAGCAACTAGAGGACCGGCAACAAACCATCAATACTTATACAGCAAACCATGAGATAGGGAGAGGGGGGATATGTTCTCTGGATAATGTAATACAGGTGTGGGGGTCCGGGTATTTGTTAGGAACCCCTTCTAGCCGGTACAGCAAAACCCGGAGTCTGCTCTACAAGTCTGATGTTCACTGGAACCCCTAGTGGTGGGGACAGACTTGGCCGCAGACTAGCAGAGGGTCGTGAAATGCGTACCGGCTGGGGAGAACCCAGGAAAGCGGAGTGAAGTCCAGGCAAGGTTCGAGGGCCGACAGCAGACAGCGAATCCAATAAACAAGCCGAGGTCAAGGGTCACGAGCAAACAGGATAGTCAGTAAACACGCCAGAGGTCGGGGTCACAAGAAACAACAGGCAGGGTCCAAATCCAGGCAAAGGGTCATACACAGGCAATCTAACAGAATATCCACAGGACAGGAACAAGGAGCAGAGCAGGTCAGCAGAACAGGTAACAGTAAGCTATAACAGACAGTGAGGCTGCAGACCTCACTGCCTTAAATACAGAGATAGACCAATCAGGGCTTGCTCCTGGGAATGCACACTTGCAGGCTAATTGCCTGCTATACAGACAGACCAATAAGGGCTTGCCCCTGAAATGCACAGTTGCAGGCTAATGCCTGTTAATTCAGTCCCAGACTGAATCTAATACCTGGTCTAATCAACTGATCTACTGTGTACCGACCCGGCTTGTCAATTAACCCTTCTCCTGCCGAATCCCTGGCTTATCTGCACCAACTGATCTACTGTGTACCGACCCGGCTTGTCAGTTAACCCTTCTCCTGCTGAATCCCTGGCTTATCTGCATCAACTGATCTACTGTGTACCGACCCGGTTTTTCAGTTAACCCTTCTCCTGCTGAATCCCTGGCTTATCTGTATCAACTGATCTACTGTGTACCGACCCGGCTTGTCAATTAACCCTTCTCCTGCTGAATCCCTGGCTTATCTGCACCAACTGATCTACTGTATACCGACCCGGCTTGTCAGTTAACCCTTCTCCTGCTGAATCCCTGGCTTATCTGCATCAACTGATCTACTGTGTACCGACCCGGCTTTTCAGTTAACCCTTCTCCTGCTGAATCCCTGGCTTATCTACATCAACTGATCTACTGTGTACCAACCCGGCTTGTCAATTAACCCTTCTCCTGCTGAGTCCCTGGCTTACCTGTATCAACTGATCTACTGTGTACCGACCCGGCTTGTCAATTAACCCTTCTCCTGCTGAATCCCTGGCTTATCTGCATCAACTGATCTATTGTGTACCGACCCGGCTTGTCAGTTAACCCTTCTCCTGCTGAATCCCTGGCTTATCTACATCAACTGATCTACTGTGTACCGACCCGGCTTGTCAATTAACCCTTCTCCTGCTGAGTCCCTGGCTTATCTGCACCAACTGATCTACTGTGTACCGACCCGGCTTGTCAATTAACCCTTCTCCTGCTGAATCCCTGGCTTATCTGCATCAACTGATCTACTGTGTACCGACCCGGCTTGTCAATTAACCCTTCTCCTGCTGAATCCCTGGCTTATCTACATCAACTGATCTACTGTGTACCGACCCGGCTTGTCAATTAACCCTTCTCCTGCTGAGTCCCTGGCTTATCTGCACCAACTGATCTACTGTGTACCGACCCGGCTTGTCAATTAACCCTTCTCCTGCTGAATCCCTGGCTTATCTGCATCAACTGATCTACTGTGTACCGACCCGGCTTGTCATTTAACCCTTCTCCTGCTGAATCCCTGGCTTATCTGCACCAACTGATCTACTGTGTACCGACCCGGCTTGGCAATTAACCCTTCTCCTGCTGAATCCCTGGCTTATCTGCAGCAACTGATCTACTGTGTACCGACCCGGCTTGTCAGTTAACCCTTCTCCTGCTGAATCCCTGGCTTAACTGCATCAACTGCATATAAAACATTATTTTATATGCCATTATTTTGTTTTTCCTGATTGTACATTTACAAGTTTCTACTTTTTACCTGTTATTATTCTACTATTTATATGCCTTTATCTTGTTTTTCCTGATTTTATATTTACCAGCAACTAGTTTTACCTGTTATTATTCTTGCCTATTTCCATTGTCCTTATTACCTCTCCTTCTATTATTCTTTGCCTTCCACGCCCTATTTGGTTATTGTCCTCCATCTTGCTATTGTCTCCCTGCTTATTCTTACCTGTTATCAGCTGTCCTTATTATCTTACTGTTCTGCTATCATTCTTACCTGTCTTCATTGTCCTTATTATCTCACTGTACTGTTGTTCCATGCCCTCCACGCCCTAATTCGTTATTATCTTCCACCTTTTCATTGTCTTCCTGCCTTTGTTCTTACCTGTTTTTCACTGTCCCCACTATCTCACTGTTCTGTTACTCTCTCTCCCTACTATGCCTCCCCGCTCTCACTCCATACCCATACTCTCCCCCCGCCCTACCTCTCCCGTTCCTCCCCGCCATCCCCCGCGCGCTGCTCATCTTGCTAACCTCATCCCCATTTCCCCCCTCTCCTCTCCCCCTTTCTTCTGTGCCCTCTGGAATGCCAGATCCGTCCGCAACAAGCTGACTGCTATCCACGACCTCTTTCTATCCAACTCCTTTAACCTTCTTGCCGTTACTGAAACCTGGCTCTCCGATTCTGATACTACTTCCCCCGCTGCCCTCTCCTATGGTGGCCTCTCCTTCACCCACTCCGCCAGGCCTGGTGCCCGCCCTGGCGGTGGAGTTGGCCTCCTCCTCTCCTCCACCTGTACTTTTCGTGTCATTCCCCCTGAACCCTCCCTCTCCTTCTCCTCTTTTGAAGCTCACTCCATCCGCCTCTTCTACCCCATCCATCTCCGCGTCACTGTCATCTACCGCCCCCCTGGCCCCACCTCCCTCTTCCTTGACAACTTTGCTAGCTGGCTTCCTCACTACCTCTCCTCCGATCTCCCCTCGATCATTCTCGATGACTTTAATATCCCCATCGACAACCCCACCTACCCTGCTTCCAGCAAACTGCTCACCCTCTCTTCCTCCCTTGGTCTCACCCAATGGACCTCCTCCTCTACCCACTGCCTTGGTCACTCCCTTGATCTTGTCTTCTCCTACCTATGTAATCTCTCCGACTTCTCCATCTCTCCCTTTCCTCTATCCGACCACCATCTCCTCTCCTTCTCTCTCTCCTCTTCTCCTGCTCCCCCCCCCTGCCCAAACCTACTCTGTCCATACGCAACCTCGATGCTCTTGACCATGCCTCTCTGTCCTCCTCTCTCGATACCCTCCTTTCTCCCCTTTCCTCCCAGGCCTGCCCCAACCAGGCGGTCTCCCTCTACAATCACACCCTCACCTCCGCTCTGGACGCGGTCGCCCCTGCCCACTCCGTCCACCCCCGCTGCTCCAAACCCCAACCCTGGCACTCCAAATTTACCCGCTTCCTCCAAAAATGCTCCCGTTCCGCCAAACGTCACTGGAGAAAATCCCGCTCCCTGGCTGACTTCCTCCACTTTAAATTCATCCTTTCATCCTACAGCTCTGCCCTCTCACTCGCTAAACAATCTTTCTTTAAATCCCTCATCTCTTCCCAGTCCTCTAACCCCCGCCGCCTCTTTGCCACCTTCAGCACTCTCCTGGCCCCCTCCCCTCCCCCCACCCCCTCCTCCCTGACTGCCTCTGATTTCGCCTCCTTCTTCTCCTCTAAAATCGAGGCCATCCGACTTGAAATCTCCTCCTCCACTCTCTCTTCCACCCCTCCCACTCTTCTGTCCTCCCCCCCCAACCACCTTCCCCTCCACTCCTTCCGTCCCACCACCGGCGAGGAAGTCCACTCTCTCATTTTATCCTCCCCCCCCACTACCTGCCCCCTGGATCCCATCCCCTCCCACCTTCTTCGCTCCCTTTCCCCCACCACCTGCTCCCACCTCGCTCACCTCTTTAATCGCTCCCTCTCCACTGGCATCTTCCCCTCCTCCTTCAAACATGCTCTCGTATCCCCCATTCTTAAGAAACCTAATCTCGACCCCACTTCTCTCTCGAACTATCGCCCCATATCTCTTCTCCCTTTTGCCTCCAAAATTCTTGAGAGGCTCGTCTGCAGCCGTCTCACCTCCTACCTTTCTGAATACTCCCTCCTTGATCCTCTCCAGTCTGGTTTCCGCCCCCTCCACTCCACTGAAACTGCCCTGGCTAAAGTCACCAATGACCTCCTCTCTGCAAAAGCCAGGGGCCACTTCTCCCTTCTCATCCTCCTTGACCTCTCTGCAGCCTTTGACACCGTTGACCACCCCCTCCTCCTTCACACCCTCCAGTCTTTCGGCCTCTCCGGCCCAGTCCTGTCCTGGTTCACCTCTTACCTTACTCACCGTTCCTTCTCTGTCACCACCTCTGGGTCTCTCTCCCCCCCATCCACCCTTCCAGTTGGGGTCCCTCAGGGCTCTGTTCTGGGACCCTTACTCTTCTCTCTATACACCTCCTCCCTGGGTGAACTCATCAGCTCCTTCGGCTTCAGCTACCACCTTTACGCTGATGACACTCAACTATACCTCTCCTCTCCTGATCTCTCTCCCTCCCTCCTCTCTAGGGTGTCCGCCTGCCTCTCTGCCATCTCCTCCTGGATGTCCTCTCGATTCCTCAAACTTAACCTTGCCAAAACTGAGCTCATAGTTTTTCCTCCCTCTCATACCCCATCCCCTTCTGACCTCTCCATCACTGTCAACAATACCTCTATCTCACCTGTCCCCCAACTTCGCTGCCTTGGTGTCATCCTCGACTCCTCTCTCTCCTTTGGCCCCCACATCCTCTCTCTTGCTAAATCCTGCCGCTTCCAGCTGCGCAACATCGCTCGCATCCGGCCCTTCCTCTCCCAAGATGCCACCAAATGCCTTATCCACTCTCTGATCATCTCCCGCCTGGACTACTGCAACCTCCCCCTCACTGGCCTCCCCCACTCTCATCTCGATCCCCTTCGATCCGTCCTTAACGCTGCAGCTAGGCTTATTTTCCTCTCTCGCCGCTCCTCTTTTGTCTCCCCCCTCTACCTAGCCCTTCACTGGCTCCCATTCCCCTTCAGAATCCTCTTTAAGCTCCTCACACTCACCTACAAGGCCCTCGCCAACTCCACTGCGCCCTACATTTCCACCCTCCTCTCTATTCATGCTCCATCCCGCCCTCTCCGTTCTGCCTCTGACCGTCGCCTCTCTTCCCCCCTTATAACCTCCTCCCACGCGCGTATCCAAGACTTCGCCCGCGCTGCCCCCCTCCACTGGAACAAGCTCCCTCCCTCCATCAGAACTTCCCCTAATCTGTCCGGCTTCAAACGGGCCCTAAAAACCCACCTTTTTCTTAAAGCCTTTCTGTCTCCCACTTAACTTCCTACCTTATCTTCTGCCTCTGTCCCCCTACTCTCCCTCTCTCCCCTGCGTCTCTCTGTCTGTCCACCCCTCCCCTTAGATTGTACGCTCCTCTGAGCAGGGCCATCTCTCCTCCTGTTTCCACCACTTCTAACTCTGCTCTCCAGCTACTTAGCCCTCCTCCTCAAAGGTCCTCCACCCCACGTCCACTTTCGCTCCCTCCTCCCCCCTGGGGGTCTCCCTGTCTTCCGCGCCCCCCTTCTTGGGCCCTGTCATTTTCGGATCCTCCCTCCCCTTTCCCCGCCCTCTCTAGCTGTGCATTGAGCGTACTGAGTTGCTGTGTTTACTGTACTGTGCTGTCTCCCATTGTATTGTGGTTTTGTTTGTCTCTGTACGGCGCTGCGGATGCCTTGTGGCGCCTTATAAATAAATATTAATAATAATAATAATAATAATGGTCTAATGAATGCACGTGCGCACCCGGCTTTCTATATTGCCGGGACGCCGCGCTGAAGAAGCGTCCGACCGTTGCTTTGGCAACGGTCGGGAGTTGGGCGGAAGTGAGGAGGCACAGGAAGCGAGCCGCGGCGGCTGTGAGTACCGCCGCGGCTCGTGACAGTATTGCTGCTTTAAAACCGGCATTTTCAGTCTGTCCGTAGTAAAAGACGTTATTTCATAGTGTAGGTGTTTAGCTCATTCGTATTCTGCAGTAGACATCCATTTCAAAGTCCGGAAAAACTGCAGGTCTGACATCTGGTAAGTAGTCATTTCAGTACTGTGTAGGGTTTAGAGCCATCGTGATTCCCCTGTCGTTTAAAACGATGTTGGGGTTCACAGTGCCGAGGTAGCGAGTACCACCGGTAAAATAATACAAATAGAACAAAAGAAAACACTTCCTGGCGCTTAACAGGCCATGGTTCTAAAACAATCTCCAATTGCAGGGGGTCTGCACTCCCCCTAAAAAACAAGTGTCGATGTAAAAATAAAGTGTCACAATGATATAAGAACCATAAAACAGAAAAGTGAATTGCGTATAAAACAAACTATTAACAAACTACAAACTATTAAGTAATATAAAACAGATTCTGTTCAGCATAAAATATATAAGCCTGGATGCATAAATAGATATCACTTCCTAGTCAGGATAATGGTGTATTGTTATATATCTGTTAACTAGATATAAACAATTGTACACCTGACTGAAAGATATTTATAGAGTAAATAGCCATCAAATAAAACACACTCATATATCCTATATATATAAAATGAAGCTGAGATCAGTCAAATGAACAACACACAAGTCCTCCAAAGTCTGAGTCAAGGATTAACCAGTGTGTTGTTAAACAAACACGTGTGAGTTCAGAATCCCATCAGCAAACAAACTCCTCAGTGTAAACACATAGATAGCTGCCAGAGAGTTTCACTTCTCACAGAGAATAGATTCACAGTTTACAACAAGCTAGACGTACAGTTTTGCTTACCAGAGACCAGGGTAAGTCAGTCCAACCTATCCCACAGCTCTGTGTGCAATGTTTACATCCACAGACTGTTCTGATAATAGGCAGTGTTGTAACTCCTCCTCCGCTTCACATGTAAGTTTTCCAGCTAGCTCTCTCCCCACTGTCTGTGCATAGACTGGCAGCAATTCATGCAGGAAGTCACTTCCTTTCCTGTGTAACACTAGTGGTCATCACATGTAATTCTTTGATTTCAACTCTTACAATCTTGATTTGCAGCAAGTACTTACATGTATCAAATGTTAATATAATAAGTGAAGCAGTAAGCTGAGGGCTTTTAAAATTATGTGTTGGGTCTCTGAATAGGCACTTAGCAGTTAGGGTTAAGTTTTTCTGTGTTTACATGATTTTCCTGTGTTAACATGAGCCAGTCAAAGAATGCTGGGTCTTTTGTTTCAGATCATAGCTGATAATAAGCTCCAGATTTAAGATTTGTATCTCCAAAGTTGTTGGATTTGTATTCTATTTTGTTGTTTAGTTTCTTTCTACCACTTTTGCTTTCCTCCATCTGTTCTACTTATTGCTGTGCTTTTTCCTCCTATCTTTGCTTATTTGTTTCTCTGCTTGTTTTTCTGTGTCTCACTCCTATTACTTGCTTTTCTGTCTGTCTGCCTCTCTCTGCCTTGTGTTTTTCTCTTCTTTCTTTCCTTCTATTTCTATTCCCCCTTCACTAAAGATGTCCCTTCCCCACCGCAGCAGGACCCTGACCGCCCGTCTGACTGATGGCTCCCATGTCATGTCGGGAAGCCGGCAGTCAGACATGGCCCCTCCTTCTCGCCCACGCCCATTTTAAATGATGGCGGGATCTGCGTTGATCCCAGCATCGGCGCTTCCCAGCAGGCAGCCGAGTCACATGAGAACCCGTCACTGGAGCTCAGTGTGGGCGCCAGGAAGAGGCACAAAACACGGCTGTCATTAGCGCACCGCCGGGGGATAGAGTTAGGAGGCGGGCACATGCTCCCATCTGGGAGGGACGTCTCATGGCGTGGGGGGAGGGGCTGTGAGGCACAGAAATAACAGGCAGGCGAGGTGCAGGAGGGAATGTGCAAAGTGGCACAAATGAGTCTGACATGAATGCACAGTCTGGGGAGATGAGGGGCACAGCTAACATAGTAATTACCCAGGCTGACGTTCATGTGGATGGAGGCAGGGGTGGTAGTCACATGAGAGATTTGCAGTCTAACTCTTCCCTCAGCACTAGAGGTTCTGGGTCTTCATCACGTAATTCTGTACAGGGCATCTCCCCCTTCGTATGTGTTATGCACGTTTTGTCGCTATCCAATAACGATTGTCGAATCTCGATTGTGTTTTCAAAGCACAAAGTAATTTATTCTCAAAAAGTAGCAGAATAATTCAAGCAAAATAAATCAAGTACAGCCTTTACTTATCGCAGGAGCCCTGG
The DNA here is from genome assembly GCF_038048845.1 of Mixophyes fleayi. Taxonomy (NCBI): domain Eukaryota; kingdom Metazoa; phylum Chordata; class Amphibia; order Anura; family Limnodynastidae; genus Mixophyes; species Mixophyes fleayi. Next base: position 27,759,133 of record NC_134404.1, on the reverse strand, counting down.
ATCCAGTGAACAGTCTTCACGTCTGAAGTCTGTGGTCAAAGAAGACTGCCCATTAGCTCAAGAGCCCCTGCTTATATGCAGTCAGAAATACAGTAAAACAATGCAGATGATGTGGCTTGCTTCTATTGATCCAGGTTTCAGGAAGGTCCAGGATGTTGCAGATCATAGGCCAGTTGAAACCAAAATATCCAAAGGTAGGGGTCATCTCTCCAGGGGATGTGCTCCGACTTTCCAGCCAAGAATCCAGTTTCAACTAGTCTATTAGCATTTTATAGTCAGTATCACTTTAAACATTTATTCCCTAACATCGCTAACTAGGGTATGCAATGTGCGATCTCTTCAGCGAAAGAACCGGACAGCTGCTGATGAATAGGGGATTAAAATGATACCAAACATGTCATATTTCCCATAACCTGAACCTTATGTTTTACTAACATGCATATAACTTATAATATTAAACATAAATACTACTATACTTTGACATAAATAACTATGTGTTGCAACTACAATTAATGTGTACTAATTACAAATGTGTGTGTTTGTGCGAATGTGTATAAAATGTAAAAAAACTGTTATTGCCACGTGTTGCGGCTGGATACGCCCTTCCACGCCGTAGCGTGCTCTATGCATATTTTCAGACAAAGACAACCAAGTTTGCTCGCTATTTATTGAAATGACTCTATCCAATTTGCTGACTTCGACACATGCTAGCAGACTGGCAAGTGCAGAGGAGGTGTTGCATGTTTGACAGGATTGATAACAGGGTGCAGGTTTCTACCACCCCCTTGTTGAGATCATCCTTCTGTCCACCCCATGCACAGTTCCTTCGTTGCAGGGTATGGGGCTTCTCACACGCAGTTTAACCCTCACATGACAGCATCTCATGGCCGCTCCACAGGGGCAACCCCTTAACCAAAACTGGTGGCCCTCACAGCCCACTGCCTTTGGGTCACCCTTTTCAGTTTTTTCCCTGAGAGGCTCCCCTTCAGCACAGAGGTCCAGACTGGTTTGTACCTTACCCTCCCCCTTCTTCGCTGACAAGGCAGAATACTCCACCAAATTGGATAGCTCCCTTCCCCCTGTCACTGTTGTCTGTATTTCTTGATTCGATTCGGGACCCTTGGGACTAGCTGGAGCAGGACTGAAACAGAACCTAGCAGCCTGGATGATCTTTCTGCTCATGTTCTTGCTGAATTTAGAATATGGACAGAAAAAAAGAGGGTTATTCTACCGTACCAACTAGAGGATTAGATCCCAGATATATTTTGATAATGATAAATAAATAGTCATATTGCTCTGGGGTGCTACCTAGAAACATTATCGTATCATATTAAACAGCAAAAAACAGAAGTTTCTTTTTGGGTGCACTCAATCCTCTAAATATTATATAGGTATAATATTTATGTGCATCCAGATCATTTTAATTACAATTTTTATTTATGAGCACAATTTTACCTTATATTTCGCTTTTAAAAACTTATACTAATAAAAGTTATGTTTTAAAGCATATACTTATACTTGTTCAAATCAAAGGTTAATTTAGAGGATTGAGTGCACCCAAAAAGAAACTTCTGTTTTTTGCTGAATTTAGAATATAGCAGGGGAATGAGCAGTCTGGAAATGCTGACAGGAACAGAGCACTTGGTAATACTGACAGGAACAGAGCACTTGGTAATGCTGGCAGGAATAGAGCACTTGGTAATGCTGGCAGCAGCAGAGCACTTGGTAATGCTGGCAGGAACAGAGCACTTGGTATTGCTGGCAGGAACAGAGCACTTGGAAATGCTGGCAGAAACACTGAAGCCAAGAACTATCCTCTGGAGAGAAGTGTGTTGTTCTGGCAATGAACAGATCACAGCAGCCGGTTTAAATAGTGTGTCACAAACAACTATTGGCTGTTCAGGTCATGTGATTACAGCTACTGAATCTGGTTGGTCTGGAAAGATCACCTCACTGCATCCAAGATGGCTGCGCCCATGCAGCAGAATAAACAGTATGTGTTTGTTTAAAAACGGAGGTGTAGAGGACGGGAATGCTGCAGACGACCATAAGGGACGCAGGTAGCCGTGATATGACAGCGGCGGGTGAGGTAAGTGCGGCTAAGATCCCGATGTGTGACAGTACCCCCTCCCTTAAGAGTGGCCACTGGACACTTAGATTGGGGCTTAGTTGGAAACTTGCGGTGACATTTTTTGATGAGAGATGGAGCATGAACATCAGAAGCTTTGATCTAGGCCCTCTCTTCTTGACCATAGCCCTTCCAGTCGACTAGATATTGCAAGGTCTTATGTCGAAACCGAGAGTCCAATATCTTTTTAATTTCATATTCGTCACCATGTTCAGTCTGCACTTCAGGAGAAACCAGTTTGGGTGTATAAAACCGATTTAGTACCAATGGTTTTAAGAGAGAGATATGGAAGGAGTTGGTTACCCTGAGATAAGATGGTAAATGTAATTTGTAGGACACTGGATTGATGACTCGAGAGATGTTAAATGGTCCAATAAAGCGAGGAGCGAATTTCATAGATGGAACTCTGAGGCGTAGATTGCGAGTACACAGCCAGACTCTGTCTCCAAGTTTCAAGCTTGGAATGGCTCGTCACTTTTTGTCAGCCTGAATTTTGTAGCGTTGGGACGCTTTAAGTAGAGATTCCCGTACCTGGCGCCAGTGGCCTGCAAAATTCTTTAGGAAGACTTCAGAGGCTGGTACTGAGGCTGTAGGAAGTGGAGTAAACAAGGATACCCTGGGGTGTAGGCCCTAGACAGTAAGAAATGGAGTGGTAATGATTATTATGAGCAAATTCTGCCCAAGGAAGCAGATCCACAAAGTCATCTTGAGAAGATGATATGTACAAACGGAGGAATGTTTCTATGTCCTGATTGACTCTTTCCATTTGCCGGTTGGATTGGGGATGATAGGCCGAAGAGAAGTTTAGTTTGATCTGTAGTGCTTGGCACAAGGATCTCCAGAATTTCACCACAAACTGAACTCCTCTATCAGAGACAATTTCTTCAGGACAACCATGCAAACGGAAGATCTCCTTTATAAATAGCTGAGCCAGTATAAGTGCTGATGGGAGGCCACAGAGAGGAGCAAAATGTGCCATTTTAGAGAATTGATCAACGATGACCCAGATGATATTGAAATTATTAGAATTAGGCAAATCAGAAACAAAGTCCATAGAAATATGGGTCCAGGGTTTGGTGGGAATAGGCAGAGGCAAAAGTTGACCAGCTGAAAATTGTCTTGAACTTTTATGTTGGGCACAGCTGCCACATGCGGAAACAAATTGCTGAACATCTTGATGAAGCGTGGGCCACCAGTAACTTCTCAATATGAAAGATTGAGTTTTGCGGATGCCCGCATGACCGGCATATCTGGAACACTGTGCCCATTGGAGCAAATTTTTACGCAGATTCTCAGGAACAAAAGTTTTCCTTTGGGGAGGTGTATTGTCAGGTATACTGACTGCGATGCCGAGTGGGCTGATAATAGGCCGCGGATCCACAGTGATGGAATCTTCCTCTTTTACCACAGAACGTGACAGAGCATCGGCCTTGCAATTTTTGGAACCGGGACGGAAGGTGACATGGATATCAAATTGAGAAAAGAATAGTGTCCATCGGGCCTGACGTGGGTTCATGCACTGTGCAGTTTTAAAGTAGAGCAGATTCTTGTGATCCATATATATTGTGACAGGATAACGAGCTCCCTCAAGTAAATGCCTCCATTCTTCGAGCGCCAATTTGATGGCAAGTAGTCCTTTGTCCCCTATGGCATAATTTCGTTCAGCTGGTAAAAAATTTCGGGAGAAGAAGCCGCAGGGATGCCATTGCTCATCAGCTGCCTTTTGGGAAAGAACTGCCCATACTCCGACAGATGAGGCATCAACTTCCAAGTAGAATGGACAGGTTAAATCTGGTTGCCTGAGTATGGGAGCAGAAATAAATGCTTGTTTCAGAAGCTGAAAAGCAGTTTGGTCTTCTTCAGACCACTTGGCAGGATTAGCTTCTTTCCTGGTGAGGGCAGTGAGTGGTGCTACCACAGTGGAGTAGCCACGAATAAATTTTTGATAATAGTTAGCAAATCCCATAAATCTCTGTACTGCCTTTAGTGTAGATGGTTGAGGCGAGTTAAGAATAGCTTGTACCTTCTCTGGGTCCGTACGGAGACCAGTCCCCTAGATGATATGCTCCAAGAATGGAATGGATTCAACTTCAAAGGTGCATTTTTCTAGCTTGCAATACAGTTTGTTCCCTCTGAGATGGCTGAGGACCTCTTTAACATGGGACTGGATATCAGAGGAGAAAATGAGGATATCGTCCAAATATACCACAGTAGTATGGTACAGTAAGTCCCGAAAGATTTTGTTTACGAAATTCTGAAAAACCACTGGGGCATTGCTCAGACCGAATGGCATGACAACATATTCGTAGTACCCATCCCTGGCGTTAAAGGCGGTTTTCCATTCGTCGCCACGCCTGATGCGAATCAAATTGTAGGCCCTGTGGAGATCTAACTTCGTAAATATTTGGGCACCTTTGACTCTGTCAAATAACTCTGTGATAAGGGGCAGAGGATACCGGTTCTTGATGGTAATGTCGTTGAGACCGCGGTAATCGATGCAGGGACGTAATCCACCATCCTTTTTCTTCACAAAAAAGAAACCGGCTCCTGCCGGTGAAGAGGATGGGCGAATGAAGCCCCTTTCCAAGTTCTCTTTTATATATTCAGACATAAATTTTGTCTCAGGAATAGAAAGAGGTTAGACTCTGCCACGCGGTGGGGGTTTTACCCGGAACAAGATCAATAGGACAGTCCCAATCCCGATGAGGTGGTAGAGTTTCAGCGGCCTGCTTACTGAAAACATCTGTGAACTCTTGGTAGGCAGAAGGAACTGGCAAAACTTCTTTATAGAGGTGGAGCAATGTGGAAGAACACGTTGTAAACAGGACCCGAAACAAGTTGGAGACCATGCCAAGATTTGTGGAGTCGACCAGTCGATATGAGGGTTATGCGTTTGAAGCCATGGGAACCCGAGAACCACAGGGCTAGTGGCTTCTGGGATGACAAAAAAGATAAGAGACTCGGAATGCAGAACTCCTATTTGGAGCGTCACTGGAGAAGTCTGATGCGTAATGGTACCTCTAGAATATGGCTATCATCAACCGCAGAGAGAAAGATGGTCACGGGAATTTTCACTAGTGGAATGGCCAGTTCAGCAGCTAATTTGGCAGACAAGAAATTCCCAGCTGCTCCAGAATCTAGCAGGGCTGAAATGTATTGGGAACCTTGAGCGTGTTTCAGGGTGACCGGCATAATACAGTCCTTGCCTTGTGGAGAGCGAAGAGCCACTACTAGGCTCACCTCCTCATCGCTAGGAGGGTACGTTTACCCGACTTGCGAGGGCAATGATGTAGCAGATGTCCGGAACTAGCACAGTATAAGCAAAGTTTATCTTTAACTCGCCGTTCTCACTCAGTGGGCGAAAGGTGTGCTTTGCCTAGATGCATGGGTCCTTCAGGAAAAGGAGACAGTGCACGGACCCGTTAAGTAGGGCGGAACTTGGGGTGTTTCAGCCTCCTCCTTTCTAGAGCTCTCTCTCTGAACTGAAGATCAACCCGATTGCAGATGGTAATCAATTGGTCTAGCGTTGTAGGTAAGTCCCGCGTCGCTAATACATCCTTAATGGGGTCAGACAGACCCTGCCAGAAAACCACAACAAGAGCATCATTATTCCAAGACAGCTCAGAGGAAAGTGTTTGAAATTGAATGGCATATTGGTCCACAAACTGCTGACCTTGCCAAAGCCGCAGAAAATCTAAAGCAGCTGACATTGCTCTTCCAGGCTCGTCAAACATTCTGCGGAAGGTAGACAGGAAGCTATCAATATCAGATAAAATTGGGTCAGATTTTTCCCAGAGCGTTGATGCCCATGCCAGAGCTTGCCCTGATAGTAGCGAAATAATATAAGCAGTTTTGGTACGTGCAGTAGGGAAATTCCCAGGTTGTAATTCAAAGTGTATACTACACTGGTTGAGAAACCGGCGGAAATTCTTCGGATCGCCATCAAATTTAGCTGGCGTGGGAAGGTGGAGTCCGGATGGAGTAGGTAGTGAAGCAGGTCTTACTGGCTCGGGCGGAGTATGGAATGGTTGACTGCGGAATACCTGCAAGATATCCATATGCGTAGGAACATCCTGCAAGAGTCTCAAAAGTTGCCCCTGGTTAGTTTCTTGTCTCTAAATGCGTTCACCTAATATTTGGACAGAGTCCTCCCTTGGGATATGTTCCCCTAGCGGATCCATATGGCCAGAACAAACTGTCACGGTCGTCTGTATTTCTTGATCCGTTTCGGGACCCTTGGGACTAGCTGGAACAGGACTGATACAGAACCTAGTAGCCTGGATGATCTTCCTGCTCATGTTCTTGCTGAATGTAGAATATAGCAGGGGAATGAGCAGTCTGGAAATGCTGACAGGAACAGAGCTCTTGGTAATACTGACAGGAACAGAGCACTTGGTAATGCTGGCAGGAACAGAGCACTTGGTAATGCTGGCAGGAACAGAGCACTTGGTAATGCTGGCAGGAACAGAACACTTGGTAATGCTGGCAGGAACAGAGCACTTGGAAATGCTGGCAGGAATAGAGCACTTGGAAATGCTGGCAGAAACAGAGCACTTGGAAATGCTGGCAGGAATGGAGCACTTGGAAATGCTGGCAGAAACACTGGAGCCAAGAACTATCCTCTGGAGAGAAGTGTGTTGTTCTGGCAATGAACAGATCACAGCAGCAGGTTTAAATAGTGTGTCACAAACAACTATTGGCTGTACAGGTCATGTGATTACAGCTATTGAATCTGGTTGGTCTGGAAAGATCAACTGACTGCATCCAAGATGGCCGCGCCCATGCATAAGAACAAACAGTATGTGTTTATTTACAAAAGGAGGTGTAGAGGACGGGAATGCTGCAGACGACCATAAGGGACGCAGGTAGCCGTGATATGACAGCGGCGGGTGAGGTAAGTGCGGCTAAGATCCCGATGTGTGACACCCCCCTCCTCTAATGATTTGCTGAACAAGGCTTGGAACCTCGCCTGTTCAGGGCACATGCCCATGTCCTTCCCGTACTGGCCTCCTGCTTTTAATAATACATGTCACTTAGCGCAAGCTCCTCCCTCTCCTGCTGGTTTTCACTTTGGATCCGAAATGCAGCCTGATAACAATGTTTTGAACCGGCCACAGCTAAATGCTGGTAGCGTGCCTTCCTGCAATACTATGCCTGTGGCTAATATTCCTTAGTTCTCAGCATTACAGGTACCAGCAGGGACATATGTGGCTCCTGTTCGACATTCGGAGTCTTCGGCTTCATGCTTTGCAACCGTGGGCAGTCAAGTAACCGAGAGTGGCACCTCAGGCCAGGGGGTAGATCGATTCTAGAAACAGCGCCCCTTGTCAACAACGTGCAGCTGGTACAGCAGGTGACAGAGGCAGACACCACTCATCAAATATCTGCTGTTTCTTCAATTACACCAGCCGAGGGTCAGGGTGATATCAGCGGAAGGCCAAGTGGAGAAGGTAGAGTGGTGCCTCAGGTTTCCAGTGGTGAGCATGTTTCCGTTACTTCTTTTACTGCACACGCACTTGCATAACAGACACATAGTTCACCTATGTCATCTGCAAGTGACAAATCCTCTAGTGAGGAACAAGGCCCACGTAAATTGCTGAAACTTGTAAAAGATCATATAGTGAAACCCACTAGACTCACAAACTCAGAATCAGCACCGCGCTTAAGTTCCAGTCCCATGGTGCGCTGCAATAACGCGGCATTGCTTACAGGGGTTAGACCATGCGTGAGAGATCGCATTAGGAAGGGAGCATATGAAGATATGTTCTTCTTAACGAAGGAAGCAAAGCAGGGTCTTGTTGAGGCATCAAGCAAGGGGTGCATAGGAGAAGAGGCTTATAGGTCTTTTCCTAATTGGTTAAAAGGTTTTTGTGTCTTCTCTGCAATTTTTTCATGTTATTCCCATGGGCCGGATTTTCTGTAGAAAATTACAATTGGCCACTGCAGAGTTCTCGCCCCCGCACGCTAGGGTGTATTTGTCTGCAGACATCCGAGGGGACCTTCGGATAAGGGGGTGTTTTATATAAAAATTTAATGGTTTGTGCATGTGGCCCATGAGGCAATATCCAGTCAGGTTCTTGAGCTTCACACGGATGCAGCAGGCTCCCACGGCTTTGGAGCGTATTTCCAAGGGGATTGGTGTGCCGCACCTTGGCCTCTACATTGGCATCAGAACGGTTTGGTGCGTAATTTATTAACGTTAGAGCTCTTCCCCATTGTGTTAGCTTTTGAGTTATGGTCCCGTTCCTTTGCCGAAGAGAATGTAATTTTCTGGTGCGATGATCTGGCATTAGTCCAAGCCATAAATAGGCAGAGCGCTTCCTCTGTTACGGCTGTAAATCTATTGCACAGGCTTGTATTTAGTTGCCTAGAAAATAACATAACTTGTTATGCTCGGCACGTGCCAGAAGCATCAAATGATCTGACTGATGCACTGTCACGCTTTCAATGGCGCCGCTTTAGAGAACTTGCTCCCCAACCTAAGCTAATAGGAACACCTTCCGCTTGCCAGCTGGTCGAATCGGGATGTTGAGGCTAGCCGCGGCTTTGTTGAATCAGACCACAAAGAGAGCATACAAGAAGGCCTGGAGACAATGGGAATTGTTTTGGGTGACACATCCAGTAGGACGACAGACCAACATGAAGTGATGTTCAGTTTCATGTGGGACAGGTACCAAGAGGGGCGTCAAAGTCTGCACTTCTTGCTAACTATGTTTTGATTTCAGATATTTCTTTGTCATGTTTTAATTTCAGATATTTCTTTGTCATGTAAATTACTGCGTTCAAGGACTGATCAATTCAGCAAAGGTCAATGGTTGACCTGCGCAAGAAGACAAGGCCATATGCCCAGTTTCATTGTGCTGTAAATTTGCGGGGGTTCGCCCCAGAGAGTGAGATCTATGGTTAATTCATGAAGATGGATCACCTCTATCAAAATTGCAATTTTCAGCTTTATTAAAACGAGCATTAATACATTCGGGTTTTGAACCTAGCCTCTATGGCACCCATTCCTTCAGAATTAGGGCAGCGACAGCTACAGCAGGAAGATGCGCTCCTGTAGCTTATATACAGACGCTAGGCCATTGAACACCAGGAGCTTCTAAAGGTTATATTCGGCCTCAACCATAGTTGTCTCGAGCCATACCCTCCCCTCTTCCATTGGTAACCCAGGGCTTTGCTGCTTGTCGCTTTTAGCGAGGGCATGAAGGTTTTTTTCCCGTTTTCCCTAGGATACATACTGATTGGCTATTGGCCTCCAGAGTTATCTGCTTTTTTGTCCTTCATATGGGTTACCACCCCTTACCTTTCCTTACAAAAATAATTTGCCTGCTTGTACGGCTGCAGTTTTGTCTTTTAAATTGTTAAAGTGGCCTTCTGTGCGGGGTCTGCTTGGTCATTAGTCTTAGAAATAGATGTTACCTTTAGTTGTGCTTCGCCGTATGGCGTTGACATTATAGAATTAACTAAGCTGATGATTTATGTTGATTTAGATTAATACTTGACCCTGACATCATTGCTGGGCAGTTCTTTCTGTTACGCAGAGTTATTGAACTCTATTTGCATGTTTTGTAATGGATCACATTATAGTTCATATTAAGATAGCAGCTAATGCAACATGTTCTCTGTCACAGGTACACTCGATAGAAATATCCTTATATGGATCATCGGCCACTCCTACGTATTCTGGGGGGGCATTCACCCACTAGCCATGAATGGGTCACCTTTTGCATTCCCAGTAGACATCAAGTGGGCGGGTAAACGTGGCCTTAGATGGCCTGGTCTTATGCCCTTATTAGAGGCTGAAATGCCAGATTTCGCGCCCTCTGACATCTTGGTGGTGCATGCGGAAGGTAATGATGTCGTTAGTTTAAAATCATTGGCCTTCATAATTTCATTGCGGGAGGACTTCAAGGCTATGCGTATCCGCTGGCCTGATATGAAGTTACATTGGTCACACATAGTTCCTAGAATCTCTTGGAGGTGTGAAATTTACACCGCAATTTAATGTAAAGTCCATCGTAAGACTAACCACAGGGGAAGTCATTAAATCGCTAGAAGGCCTTACAATCCTACATCTGTCCATCAGTTCCCAGGAGGCACATCTATTTAGTGCGGATGGTGTTCGTCTTTCCGATGAGGGTGTTAGAATCTTTATTGGGCAGCTATATAGTCATTTGGGTTGTTTAGTGGGGAGCTTTGGTGGCAGGCTGAAAGTCCATTAAAGGATCCCAGCGTTGGGTAGGAGAGCTGTGCAGTCAGTGATTAGTCGAAGGTGCTATCCCTATTGGCCGCTCGCCACTGCTTCTTTCAAAGAACATGACTCTTGATCCTTTCTGCGTGGAGGGCCCTTGCTGTGCTTTGTGTGGCGCAGCGATGTCGAGTCTAGAGGGGAGCAGTCACGCTGATGCCAGATTAGCGCCAGTCAATTGGAAAAGATGTGTTTCTTGGATAGTGGTTAAGCTTTTGTCTCCCACGGTTTATTGGTTCAAGATTAGTTGTTAGCTGACGGCTATGCTCTCACCGCCACCATGAAGGTTCAATTATTGAAATAAATAAACTGCAACTTTTTCCAAAATTATCTGTGTCTTATTTCAAGTTTATATGATTACACACAATTAGCTATGTTGGTATAGCGCCAAGTAAGAAAGATCTCACACTATTATTTTATAAAAAATGATGACTATACTGACACTTTTCATCGTCTTGGGATGATTTCATTAGAGACATGTCTGCAACTGCATAATACCTCTCTCTATACTAAAACATCAATTGCATCTGAGCTCATTAACTACTTCAAATCTGCAAAGCATAAATCTATTTAATACACTTGTAAAACTGCTGGTTAAGAAAAATTTAGAGTAAAAAATTATTGTTATTAATGAATATAGTTACCTTTATACCACAACAGTTCAAAAGGGAGCAAGCAATACTACAGTAAAAACCACAAATTTTATAATTGAATCCAAATATAACTAGTAAAGAAATAAAATAATAAATACAATTTATAATATATAAAAACATATATATAATATTAGTATTTTCATAGATATTAAAAAAAATATAATACTAATAATATAAATAAAAATAAATATAAATGTTATGATGTGACCAATCTAAAATTCCACATCATACCCTAATTTAATTTAAACCCTACTACATTCTACTTTCTATCTCTATTTGACAAGCAGGAGACATAGAGGAAGCTATTGGTAATATATGTAATCATTAAATCACATATTGGACAACATATTATCCACAATATCTATACATTTTTTTTCTTTTCCTTCCCATATCATCAACTAAAAAGTGCAGATCACCTACATAACATCATTAAGCTCTAGAGATTCATTTAGGCCAAATGGTGAGAGTGTATTCAGTTATTATCTGTACATTGTATGAATGATTTTACTTATTAAAGAGTAATTAACAAATATGCAAAGTTATTTATGGAAAACATTAATATATAATTGCTATACAGTTGACTCCATTTTTATTTATTATTCAAAGTATTCTTTAATTTTTTTCTCTAAATTTTTGTGAAGATTTTATACAAGGATCATCAGTCTTACCATATAAAATAAATTAGTGTAAAACAAGTCACGGCAACTCAGTAAGAGAATGCTTTACAATTATCCTTAGCGCCTACATATTACACAGCACTTTACAGGGAATGTGTAGTCTAACTCACTAGCTTGGGTCTTCTAATGCCCACGTCTGCCAACCACTGCCTGCACACAGAATACAGTCTCCCTACCTAATCTGGTCCTACTCTAACTGCAACAACGCTCCTATAATCACTTGTGCACTAATCCTGATGGCTAGTCTACATGCAGAACTCACTAATAAAAGGTACACCACACATCAGTAAAGTGTCCTTAGTAATATTGTGTCATGCTGTATTTCCTTGTGCCTTCTCAGGTGCTTTTGGGCCGTAGGGTACAGACTGGGGATCTAGTGACACTGAACCTAGAACCTAGAGGCCTGGGGCTGGCAGGAGCCTTGTGGCCTGGGGCTGACTATGGCCTAGTGACCTGGGGCTGACTGGAGCCTATTAATCTGGAAATTACTGTGACCCAGTGGCCTGGAGCTGGCTGGGATGGACTAAGCCTAAGGGCATTCAAATATTAATCAGAACTTTAATGTTTATAAGGATACAAAATGCATGTAGTTTTTTAGAGACATGGCCTATGGGCCTGATTTAGGGAAATAAGTGAATTTGCGCAACATAAAGATGTGTCTTGCTGCAAAATTGATGCACTGTATATGTGCACAACTCATATAAAGTTGCATGCATCTTGCATTTGAGGCCTCTTGCATTTGGAGAGATCAATTGGGGATGTTAATGTACAAGTACAATACAGTAAGGGTGTGCAGCAGAAGCTAATCATGGCTCTAAGAGATGCATCCAGGGGTGTGTCAAGAGCCTTATTGCTTTCAGCAAAGGGCTGTTGTGAGGCCACGCAATGTGGTTGTGGGACTTTTGTGATTAAACTCACAGCAGTCTTAGAGATCTATCTTTTCATCTGCCTATTACAAACTTTTGCCTTACAGATTTTAAAAACTATTTGTTACTCTTGTGCGTTTGGTTAACACATGCTATTGTATGTCTTGTATATTTATGTTTTATGTGCAATGTTAAGGACCATAGAAGGGCATGTGTAATGGAGGCAGTTCTTTGTATACTGGTACGATTGTCAGAGAGGAATCCTGACCGATGGACCCAATTAACAGGCAGCCGCATTTGGGATATCGGGATGTGCAACGGACATTGACACACATCTGTAAGTTTTTGAAAACATGATGGTAGTACATGATATTGAGGAGTAAGACTGGCCATGTTACTTGGGTACTTACTTGTGTCCCTCTCTCCTACAAAATCCTTTTAAAACTCCTCACCCTCACCTACAAGACCCTCTCCCATTCCACAGCTCCGTATATCTCCAACCTCCTCTCCATTCACACTTCCTCCCATTCACAATGATCTGCCAATGACCGTCACCTCACCTCCACTCTGATCACCTCTTCCTTCTCCAGAATTCAAGATTTCTCCTGTCAGGGTACAGAGGCTTGGTGCCCCTATTATCGATCTCTGATAACCTGATTTCCTATTAGCAGAATTCTGTCGACAGGAGAGGAAGTGAAACACAAATAAGTTGTTGCAGTTTCAAAATCAGCTCTGAGGGTCTTTTCAGACTGGCCCTTTATTTATACCTAAGGTCCAGGATTAACTGGTTAACAACAAGTACATATAAGGAAATCTCTTTCTTTGCAATTGTAAGTACATATTAGGAAATCTCTTTAGCTCAGCAAATATTTCTTTGCAACAATAAATACATACAAGGCAACATCCTTTGTCCAATTCTAAGTAATTTCCTCCAGGCCGTTTCCTTCATAGAAAACACTTGTTTATCTTCAATTCTGTATCTGTAGTATAGTTTTTAAGGTATTTTACACATATATTTGTACCTTTTAATAACTATCAATTGTTTTATACCCTCACACTCCCGGTCTGCCCCCATCCACTGGAATAGCCTCTGACCTTTTATCCTACTGTCCCCTAAGCTTTGCACCTTCAAAAGGTGCTTAAATTTCATCTATACCTCAAAGCCTATCAGCCATCCACGTAACCATCTCTCCATGCTTGATCTCCTCACCTCCTTCTTCCCCTGTCCCCTTACTTGCTCCACTTGCACGTGGTCCCCTCCGCTGACTCCCCAGTGTGCCTGCTATCTGTTTGCCCTCCCTTTAGGATGTAAGCTCTTACGAGCAGGGCCCTCTTCCCTCCTGTCGCTATACCTATTATTCTGCTTCATTATCTCTGTACTAGCTATGCTTGGAGCTTTTGGAGTATTGGGGGTAAATGTATCAAGCAGTGATTTTGAATTTCCGGTGATTTTCTCCGTCGACTTTAAAATCGACAATTTATTAACCGGCCATTTGATGTAAAATTGCCTGAAAAGTGTTTCTTTCAAAATCACCATTCTCAAAATCGCTACAAATCCTGATTTTTTGCCACTTTAGCTACACAAATTGCCAAATGTATGAAGCTGCGATTTTGCAAACTCGCCCGAGATTGAATTCAAAATTGCCAGATACAAAACGCTGCTTTCTATAGGCGAGATTGCCAAACTCATCACTGGTACACTTCAAGGCAATGATAGTATAACAGGGGGCACAATTGAAGTTTCAAAAGCCCATCTCTTTTTTGTATAGAGGCAAAAATGATTTGAAATTCTCTTACGGTGGACAATTTAATTTACAGATAAACTAGTGGGCCAATAAATTATTGAATATATCTAACTGGTTTTTTTTTTTATTATTTATTTTCTATTTCATCACCAGTGGGCCAATAATTATATTTGTATGATGTGGCAACACTTATACACTTGGTACAATATTTCCAGATGGGTTTACCATTTTAATTACATTTTTGATGCACTACAAGATGCTGCATTTTATAGGCATGATTAGCAAACACATCAGCCAATGGTCTATGCAGGCTAATGAGGACTATAAAATGGGACCCAAATGCCCATCCTATGTTGGTGTTTGAAATGGGTTTGAAATGTCTTGTTGGTTGTTTTGGAGCAACTCTTATTTTGGAGTCAGCACCGACAAAGAGAAAGGAACATCCACAGCACCAGGCTCCTCTTAGGCTGCGCAGGCCAAGTGGGTTTGTTTTTTTTTGGTGTTTGCTATTTTTATGTGGTGCTGCAATCATCTACTTGTATTTATGTTTACTTGTAAGGGATTCTGGATATGGGTTTCAATCATGTTTTATGACACCTCTGTCATAGAGGGGTGACAGGACTTACCTTTGTCCTTTAGACGTCCACATCTGGCGGTGTGCTTATCTATGACCCAAGTAAGGTGTTCTGGTGCTGTCTGCTGCGTAATTTGGCCCTAATCCAAAGTATACCCCTAACACCAGCAATATACGATAAAGAAGCAGGTAAGATCATTCCAGCAGTTGATGTGCATAATACAGAGGGAAGGAGGCAAGTAAAAGTGGATCATCCATACTTATTTTTCAGGTGAGAATGGCTGTAAAGTAAGTGTAATTATTGTGTTGTTACCAGCAACCTTGTTATTAGTAATTAGTACCTGCTATTGTCAAACCAACATCATTATGAACATCATTCGCAAACACCATTAGCCTTATTTTATGGATATATAAATATGTTTGTTGAAATAATCATTTAGCCATTATTGAATTATAAAAACAATATAAAAAGTGTACCCAGCTTACTCAAGTAAACAACAGTCTGCATAAATAAAAAAATTAACTAAAAAAATGTAAAAAAAAAACAGCTCTAAAACAGCCTGTGTTCCAAAATAAAAAAATAGGCACTGTGTCATAAATGCAATACAATTTTTTATTTTTAGTGTTTTATTTTCTTTCCTGGCTACGGACACTGCAGCCATGTCCGGGGTAGTGGATGGCCCTCTGCCACCAATAATACTACCACTGCTACGATCAGGAGTAGCAGGCAATGATGGGCTTGGAGTTGCACTTTCGGTGCTGGTAACTGATGTGGAGGGCTCTGGTAGGCGTGCCAATAATTGCCCACACACTGATAATAAATTGCCAGACAGTTCACGCACAGACCCTGTCAAATTACTTAGTCCAATGTTCAACTGAATAAGTCTGGCAACAATCATTTCCAAGGAAGCGCTCATATGCTGCTGATTGTCCTGCATTTTTCGCACTCAGCAAATTCCTTTCATCAGCTGTTGCTGAATCCCTCTCAGGGTATCCTGGTGGAATTGGACCAAATATTTTTGAACCATACTAAAATGCTGAATGGATTCAGCCAAATTGGGAAATCCAGAATAAAAAACAGAGATTTTTTTTTTTTTTACAGAGCTCATATATGGGCAGCCCCAGTTGTACAACCATATGGATAAAAGAGGAGGGCTGTAGCCATTTTGACCATATATGTGGATTGCCCAATTGGACAGAATAAGTTTTTGTCCTGGCCATATACAACCAGATCGCAAGGATCCCAAACAGTGTTTTCATCAGATGATCAAATACATCTGCCTAAGGAGTCATTGGACAATTAGATTTTATAACCGGAGCAATAAAAACTGAGCAATATTTTATTATTTAGAACGATGATTTTAAATGTCTGGCTTGTCTTGCGGATCGATTTTTGCCGTAAACAGTGGCACACTTTAAGTAGTCACAAAATTAATAGGCAGCTGCATTTTTTTATTTGGAAAAATCATACATTATATTCTTTGTTGCATAATTTCATATTGCTTTCAGAGCATTTTGAAAGCAACAAAGACAACTTAAGACATACATTGTTGCTCCCTGAAAAATCACACTAGCTTAAAAAGCAGTTATAAAAAAAATAATTATAAAAATGTTAGATAGAGCAAAGATTAAAAAAGGAAAGTTTATCTTGCTTTTTAGATTACAAATATATTATATTATGATAAATAAGTTAACTATATAATTAGTATTAACTCCTATAAATAACAATTTTATAAATCTGGGATTTACCTTTTAACCTGGTATAAATGTGACAATTGCAGTCAGATTGTATAAATTATGCTAGCATTTCCTTTTAATGACTTTACCATTGTCTAAAACTAAATCATATTACTATTATTACTATTAAAAATGCTATGTTATCCCCCAATATCTCAATAAATATTCTAGGGAACTAGCTGTGCACATGCTAACATGCTAAGAGCACAAAATTACCACGAAATTGAAAGAGTTCGGGTCCACTGTCCTTCTCAGCGCTTATAAAACAAATTTGGCATATAGCGCTTATGCAGGAAATAACTTACTACCTTCATGATAGAGGCCATATGTTCACCCAAGTATGGGCTCCATGGCTTTTCCAAGAGAGCATGTCTCTAGCCCACTCCTCCTCCTCTGCCTCTTGATTTCCTACCATTGGCCCATGCCAGAAGAAATCCACCATTAAGACCCCCCTACAGCTCTGTGAGGATGTCTACCTTAAATACCCAGTATATGACTATACTCTCCTAGCGAATTGACTAGATTACCACTCCCCCTCTCCCTGCCAGTTCACTCCCACCCACCTAATCTCCACCCATTCCACCAACTTCATTATTTTTAATCTTAAAAACTGCTCAAACTCTTTTATATCTCGGTTCCCTGTTAATGCTTTTGTTATATCTTGCATTGTTTCACCTTGTTAATATCTACTATGCAATTGCATTTTTGCATGTACTTTTTCTGTATTTCACCTACCAAAATAAAAAAAATATATAAAAAGATTATGTTATTACTTTCATCTATCTTCATTTACCATATTTTATATCATTTTTTTAACACAGATAGCAAATATTATGTCAACTTCTTAGTTTTTATATCACTCACAAGCTAGATATAATAAATACAATACAAGCACTCGCACAGCATGCTTTTACTGTTTCATCTATCCTCATGATACAGACTTAAAGAAGTTATTTATCTGTTAACTTGTTGATTTAGACTCTAATATGCTGGACAAATGACAAAAAGAGCAAGCAAACAATGAATATGTTTACACTTCTGTGTTTTGAGTAAGGCTCGTCTTTTAATATGATCAGTTGTATGTACTACACCTAAATTTTGTATCTTTCAAACTTTGAACCTGTCTTATATAGATGTATAATTAACACTTCACAGGTAACATTTTAAAATTTTTAAGCATTTTCAAAATTACATGAAAGCCAAAATACAGAATCAGGGTCATAGTGTCCCATGCACTTATTGTACTCCACTGACAAGTGAACACCCATGATGCACCTCTGGAAGCATAAGGGAGAGAAAGTGTAAAAAAATTGTGGAGGAAATATCAGGTGCCTGGACAGTGGGCAAATTGTGTGTGAGACGCATAATTATGACTCACAAGTACACTTGTGTCCCACTCGAATTCAGTACCGAGATTTTTATTTTCTTATGAAAAGACAGATTTTTTTTTTAAGTAGTAAATATGTTTAGACGGAATATATGTTTTGATAGAGTATATAGATAATACCTTGCAAATCCCAAGTATATTACTGCATGCGTTCATTCAGACAACTACAGCTCCCAGAGTGCCTGTGGGAAGTTCAATGCAGATTCCTTAAGCCAAATTGGGGAGGGCAAACTGCAAACTACAACCCCAAGTTGCTAGCTAGGGCCCCAGACTGCACTAGTAGCATCCAGAGACAGGTAAACACTGCATAAAGTTGGCATCAGAATGTATTAGAAGGCTCCAGAAGATTCTTGGGGGAAAAGGGAGGAGCCAAAAACTCACTGCTAGAGGCTAAGGGACAGTTGCTGGTTGCTGTTAAGTGTGCTGTCAATGCTGCCTGTATATGGAGGATCTTCGCACAAGAAGCTATTGAATGCTGGTGCTGAACTATTTCCTGAGAGATGTTTGTAGCTAAAGTTCCAGATTTAAAAGCCAGCCCAGAAGGAAGCTCTTTGGAGAAAAAAGAAAAGATCCAGCTTGCAACTGCCCATCAAATGGCAGCAGGACTCATGTAAAGACAGATACGTTTATGGTTTATTTTACTTTGCTATGTTCAAATTATGAAATGTAAACAAGTGAAAAATCAAGCTGTGTTATTAAAACCTCTGACAGGAACTGTAATATTGCTATTGAGAGGTTATGCTGCTTTCTGAAGGAAATGTTTATTCCAGCCAAATCAGCTGTATTTAAAGTTTATCTGCAAGCTGACTCAGTGTGCAAGGGACAAAGAGAGAAATCATTTGTCACAATAGTTTGTCTATATAAAATCAGAAGTTTTATTCAATTGTCAAACTGCCTAAAATGGTTGCTGAGGAGAAAATTGCAAGTTGTTTAAATCTACCGTTGCTGGGAGAGAACTGCTCATTCTATTAGATGGATTACTAAATGAAGATTGTGTTCTTTAAACTTGAAATTGTTTAATGTGCAGAAATACTGTTGCTTACATTGAGCTTAGCAGTCACATTGCGTCAAGTCAGATAAGCTTCATGTCTCCAGCTGAAACATTGCTTTACCCTGGGGATCACAATTTACCCCTGTTGGTTATATCTATTGTAAAGTGACCCTAATCTACATCTCTTATAAAGCATCTAACCTGAACAAGCTGGATTAATCCTTGTTGCATCTCTACTGATTTTGTGTAATATGTGTTGTGTAATTGCACTAAAAGTCTATTGTGATTGATTTGTCTAGATAAGCTGCTGCAGCAACATTTAGTATAATTTTCTCATTAACCCATTAGCAACCGGTTGTCTCTCAAATATATTTTTCCAGTGAAAGCCATTTCACTGAAGCAGTGTGCCTAACTTCACAGTGAGATATATTTATTCAGTGACCTATATGTTGTAGTGATTTATGTTTACATACTGCTGATAATGTTGAAACAAATGTAATTTATTTTGTGACATGTTGAATAACATTGCATATGGAAGGTCTTGTAGTATTACTTCCCTACACTACCACTACTTATCTACTTAAAACCTTACGCCACAAGCAAAGAGAATAAACCCACAAGTTTGTGCAGTTTTAGCCCTGTTTTCCTTGTTTCATTCCAACACTCCTGGGGGAACCTTTGCTCTCTACAATACCACCGGGCCTGTGGAATCCTATCTTTTACTTATGGGGTGCCAACAATCTGCCCTGTTACATATACAGTGATTGTGCAATTATTCCATCTAAGACATTTTTAAGAGCATTTTCAGGTTCCTTCATTTTTATGACAAAAAACAAAAATGAGGAACTGACAAGCGCTCCTATATACCTAGAGATCTGGGTGTGTCAATTGAATAAAGTATACACAAACGTCTAAGGTAAAATACAGTGTGTACTACTTGTAACCCATAGGTCATATAGTCCTCAATGGATAGATATAGTACTCATAGTCCTCAAAAAATATATAGAAATCCAGCGGACAAAGGTATAAAACATGAGCAGTATAAACTACATATGACCCATAAATAATAGAGTTCTCACATAATATGGGACGATAGATGTGAAACAGTACTTATCATCTGGTAAAATGTCCTCAAAAGTACGATCAAATAATCCAACAGTGGAGTGTGAGATGGATCGCCGCTATATCAATAACTGGGTGGGTAAAAAGCTTCACCGTATAACGCGACTCCCAAAACTCGAAAACATCGCCCAGAATGTATCACAGGGATGTTATTCCCTCTACCTCCAATACTCAGGCGTCTCGGGAAATGGCCATTTCTTCTAATGGTAATCGGCTCCCTCTCATAGGTCCACGGCTCCGATCATGTGCAAAAGGGTTAGGAAAGAAGAGAACAAATAGTGCCTTATCTTTAGATAAAAATATTTTCATTTATTAAAATATAAAATGGACACATACCTGGTGAGCAGTTTCAATGTGCATATGATACATAAAGCTCTTCCCGAGTCAGTTAAGAACCATTTTAATTTGAAATCTAAATTTAACCCTTTAGGGGATAAAGTGTTTAAACGATGAATCCATCTTATCTTCAAGTGGACATCATTCCAGATGGTTGGAAAATGTACCAAAGGGTCAGTTTTTGTGCTTAAAAAGAAACTGTTCTGACCCTAAAGTGCTATGTCATCAAATTCAAGATATGAAGAACTTGTTCATCCATAAGGAATATAAGCTTATATACTGTATATTTGGGGTTTATTAGGTGTTTTTGCCCAGAGGTAGATAATAAAATAAATATCATATCCCTACGATGGTGGATCCAAAAGCAAGACTGACATAGTCTAATTGACCATGGGACTATTGGACCAATGGATTTCACCCTCCTTTTGTTAATTTTAGGCTCTATACCAAAAATAGAGAGTATAAACCTTTTCAGGTTGGATTGCATTGATGAATAATAATTTGGGAGAGTCTCAAGAAGAATGCATTAATTGTACCAGCAATGAAATAAGGGCAAACTGATTTAGAGCTTTTATTATTAATGTTCTCTCTCTTTAGCTACCATTTTTTCTCCATCTCTACACCTGGTATTGGTCAGATGATGAAATCTGTTTGGTTCAGCATTATCTATACATGTAAATCTATTTTTTCTGCTCTCATTCTTTCAAGTTCTGTTCTTGGCTATCCTTTAGCTGTCTCCCGCTTTGTCACACTTCGCTCATGCTGCACCTGTGCTTTGTAACTCTTTACCTCAAATCAAAGTCTCACACGGGATATTGCTGGCACTATATACATAAATGTTGATGATGATATTCATTTGGGTGAAAGAAGCAATATATTTTTAACTGAAAACATTGTGCATGCTTTTCTGCACATATTTCTACTTTATCCATTGTTATAAGTGAAATGTTTTGCTTTGTTCAACTGAAATGAATTCTAGCCAGACCTCTTGTAAGGTTGATATGAGGGGTTCTTGTGCTTGTGATTTTCCTGCTTGAGTGGAAAGCAGTGCATGCTGTATACCACTGCGACTGGTTTGTGAGATCCGAGCATACCACCAATTTATTATATAATTGTTTAAACAATAAAGTGAGTTATTAAATAAAATATACATTTGGTGTTGATGATATATTGATTACAGTGTAAATCAAGCACATTGCAGCTTAAATTCCACCGTGTCAGAATCTTCTCTTCTCTGTATGTAGTTAAGTGTATATATCTGTTATATAGTAAATACAAAGGATAAAAGGCAGACCTGATCAGAGTATTGAAGTTGTTCTGGAATGGTGATCAACTTCATCACCGAATGGTCTGCAGCATATATGTTTATTTAAAGCTTGTTATGCCAATATGAAGGATGAGTCTATAGATATATACATAAGGTCTAGATAGTTCACAGACAAGTCCATACATTAGGCCTAATGGACAGTCCACAGAATGCAATAGTCAAAGTTCCAAACTGCCCAGGCAATAGATAAAACCCTCATCTAGAATCTTGCGCTCTGGCAGCAAGTGATACTTAGCAAACATTTCTAATATAAATAGGTAGTGATTAATGTCGCTTGAAGTCCTCAGTATTAACCAGGTGCTCTAAGAGTAGTGAGCAATGCATTGTTGTGGCCAAGTTGTTAAACAAATACCTTGATCTCTAGTGGTGGTAGGTGCAAGTAGCAGAAGTCAATAAGTAGACGGGGTCTAGTACACATCATCATCATCATCAACATTTATATATATGGCGCCAGCAAATTCTGTAGCACTTTACAATTGAGGATTTATATTACTAGAAAAGTCTTGGATGAGATTTTTTCTGGGTGAATGTGACTCATTTATATATTACATTATGCTTGCAATTCACACTGGGCCTGATGCTGATTTGGACGCATGCTGGATATAATTTATAATCAATAAAGCAGTCCAAAAATTTGCATATTTACACCAATGTGTTGAGTCATAGGCATCTCAAGATCCATGCATCTCTGTACCTTTAGCATTCATGCCAAGTTTATGTCAGGGATATATACTCACTCAATCAGGACATAAGCATAATAAAAGTTTATTAAAAAATGTTTTGACTATGAAACTCAATGATGCCATTAGGCTTTTTATGAAACAGTTTATTAATTACAGCAGCAAAAAAATATTATTAAATCCACTAATATATGCATGATCAATGAAATAATCACCTATCAGTTTCAGAGATGAATTCGCAATCAGAACAACTAACTAGTGCTGGTCAGTCTAATCATCAATGTGTATTTGCACCTGCCCTCTAGCCAGCCCCGGGGGGGCGCACAGGCAACCGCGTCATCAATGACGCGGCTGCATCATGTGTCATGTGACGCGGGCGCGTCACATGACATTATTACGTCATGTGATTCGGCCGCCGGTAATAATTAGGTTATAGTGCAGCCGGGGGAAGGGGAGCTGGGCGGCCCTAACAATGGATAAACTGAGCGGCCCGGGGGACCGATGCCCCCGTGCTCCCCACGCCAGCCTGCCCCTGCCTCTTGCCGGTGCAAAAAATATGGCTCCTGATAGACGTATGCTTCTCCATGCTGGTCTGCTCAGCTGCATTTGCATGCAAACACCCATAATGTAATTGGCCTACGTTAGATCACAACCGCCCTTGTCCCATTTTCCAGTCACAAGCAGGCATAAGTGTAGTTACATGCAACTCTGCAGACTGGCATATGAATGCGACTTATTTTGTGGGCATGCAAAGTACAAATTTGTAGATTATATTCAATGCAAACGGCATATGACCAACCCACGGAAGAATGATTTTCACCTATGAAACTTTTGATCACATAGTTATAAAAGCTGGTATCTCACCTGGTCCAGATGAGCAAATTTAAAATTAATTATTACATCGGCCATTCACACAGTGTACACTATTTCCTGATTTCACTTTATTTTTCATATTGTGAATCTGACAAATTGATTGGAAGCAAACAATTTATTAACTTAGCTATCAATACACCTACGATGGGTGAGTATGCTATACAGAACACCTTAGCTTTTCATGCAGTTATGAAATTTTACACACCATATGGGCTTTTTCTTGACTTAAGGTCCCTTTGTACCACTTTCATTGAAAAGAAGTTGAGCAGAACTACCTGAGTCTCCTCTGCATTGTTGGTATTGGCTGCTTCCGAACAGTGACTAAAGGCCTAAAATGTACCTCTCACTTGCCTTGCAGAGAGACATTTTGTTGATGTTATGGTGTCTCCATAGGGTCCATCATGCACTTGGCTGCCCAGAAGACCATCTGGCTTATATTTTCTGCCAGGGCACCTCTACCTAAGTCTGATGGAATTGGCCACACAGTGAGAAGTAGAGGACCTGATATCAGGTAAGGCCAAACTGGGATGCATGGCTATCTTCAGCAGACATCAGCTAGAATGAGTACTAGGCTCATGTAAGCTTGGCAGATGCATGAAGGGAAAACCTTGACTGTGAATGTCAGCACTTCTCTCCTCCACATTCATGTATTTTTCCCTGGGGAAGTATAGTCCTGGACCAGCGAACTTTAGAGGCAATGGCTAAACTTGCCTTCTATCAATGCCCAAAATCACTGTTTTTACTCTTCAGTCCATGATGGGACTGACTCACTAGTTGATTACAGCACTGCCAGTATATGTCACCAAACGGGGAAGGGCTTCTGTGAGTCTGGCCATGAGGTGTTGGATCCATGAGAAAAATAATGCAGGAATTTCCAAGTATGTTGACAGAGTTTTCTGACTGACCTGAGCTACAAAAATGCTGGTGACAGCCTTTGAGACATATCCATTCATTTATATGAAATAATTTTTGGACAGTGACTCACTAAAAGATGCCAGTGTGATTCAGCCCTTAGTGACTGTTAACCTATCTAAGAAAATAATTGATGAAGAGGCTTTTATGTCTACGTGCTAAGAGAAACGTTAAAAAAAATAAAGTCTTCGAGACCAGATGTGAGCAAATACAAACAATATATTCATTTAATTATTATCTATTAAATTTATAATACAATAAAATGTATGCAAAACAAACCAACAAGCATGAAAATGAACACAGAAGTGCTAAGGAATATTCTATGGTTACCTATAAATGTTCTCAACCTCACTACAATAAGTAAGTCCAGCAATATCAGTATCCTGGATGCAAATCCGTTGCACACTTATTTATCAAGGGTTGTGTATTCCATTAAATCCCAGAAGAATTTAGATGTGGCACAAGGGGTCAATGACTCATCACTGTACAGTCATGGCCAAAAGTTTTGAGAATGACACAAGTGTTGGTTTTCACAAAGTTTGCTGTTTCAGTGTTTTTAGACCTTTTTGTAAGATGTGCTATGGTATACTGAAATAAAATTACAAGCATTTCATAAGTATCAAAGGCTTTTATTAACAATTACATTAAGTTTATTCAAAAAGTCAATATTTGCAGTGTTGACCCTTCTTTTTGAAGACCTTTGCAATTCGCCCTGACATGCTGTCAATCAACTTTTTAGCTACATACTGACTGATGACCACCCATTCTTGCCTAATCAATGCTTGTAATTTGTCAGAATTTGTGGGTTTTTGTTTGTCCACCCGCCTCTTGAGGATTGACCACAAGTTCTCAATGGGATTAAGGTCTAGGAAGTTTCATGGCCATGGACCCAAAATTTCAATGTTTTGATCAACAAGCCACTTAGTTATGAATTTTGCTTTATGGCCAGGTGTGCCATCATGCTGGAAAAGGCATTGCTTGTCACCAAACTGTTCTTGGATGGTTGGGAGAATTTGCTCCTTGAGGATGTTTTGGTATCATTCTTTATTCGTGGCTGTGTTTTTAGGCAAAATTGTGAGTGAGCCCACTCCCTTGGCTGAGATGCAAACCCACGCATGAATTGTCTCAGGATGCTTTACTGTTGGCATGACACAGGACTGATGGTAGCGCTCACCTTTCCTTCTTTGGACAAGCGTTTTTCCAGATGCCCCAAACAATCTGAAAAGGGATTCATCAGAGAAAATGACTTTACCCAGTTCTCAGATGTCCAATCCCTGTACCTTTTGCAGAATATCAGTCTGCCCCTGATGTTTTTCCTGGAGAGTAGTGGCTTCTTTGCTGGCCTTCTTGACACCAGGCATCCTCCAAAAGTCTTTACCTCACTGTGCATGCAGATGCACTCACACCTGCCTGCTGCTATTTCTGAGCAAGCTCAGCACTGGTGGTGCCCCAATCCCGCAGCTGATCAACTTTTGGAGATGGTCCTGGCGCTTGCTGGACGTTTTTGGGTGCCCTGAAGCCATCTTCACAACTATTGAACCTCTCTCCTTGGAGTTATTTACGATCCGATAAATGCTTGATTTAGGTGCAATCTTACTAGCAGCAATATCCTTGCCTGTGAAACCCTTTTTGTGCAAAACAATGGTGACTGCACATGTTTCCTTGCAGGTAACAATGGTTAACAGAGGACGGACAATGAATTCAAGCATCATCCTACTTTAAAACTTCCAGTCTGTAATTCTAACTCAATCAGCATGACAGAGTGATCTCCAGCCTTGTCCTCGTTAACACTCTCACCTGTGCTAACGAGAGAATCACTAAACTGACATCAGCTGGTCCTTTTGTGGCAGGGCTGAAATGCAGTGGAAATGTTGTTTTGGGATAAAGTTCATTGTCATGGTAAGAAGCACTTTGAAATTCATTGCAATTCATTTGATCACTTTTCATGACATTCTGGCGTATATGCAAATTGCCATCATAAAAACTGAGCAGACTTTGTAAAAAATTATATTTGTGTCATTCTCAAAATTTTTGGCCAAGACTGCAGATTTATCAAAATTAGTTAAAAGGAAAAGTGGAGATGTGGTTCAGAGCAAGCAATCAGATTACATATATCATTTATCTAGTACATTCTAGAAAATGATAGCTAGATTCTGATTGCTTGCTATGGGCAACACATCCACTTTTCCTTTTCAAAAGCTTTGAAAAATCTACCTCTTAGTTTCCCTTGCCTCCTTACCATTGTATTTTATAACATACATGTCTAAATACTCTTCCTGCATTTCATGGCTGAAGGATAGTAGAATGATCTGCAGCATTATTGGCCATAACAATTAACTTTTATACATCAAAGTAAAAAGCAATAATTCCTATTTCTTTACCAGTAGCTGCAACATTAGTGGTTTGGAAAGAAATATTTCTTAACCTTAATATATTTAAAATCTAAAATGTTGTCAGCCATTTCAATCTTCTTTAGATGCTGCAAATTCTAAACAATTATGACATATCTTTCAAATTAATTTGTCTGAAAATATGTTCTAGCTGCGAGGTATAGCACAGATTTCATAAGGTTGTGGGGCGTTAATAGCACCGGTCGAAGGAGTGAGGTCCACTTTAGCTCCAGGAGGAGCCTTGAATGTGAAGTTTTGCAGCAGCGTCGTGAAGAAAAGGAATAGCTCCATTTTTGCCATGTTTTCCCCAGCACAGCTTCTTTTACCTAGAAAGAACACACATAGGATACATTAATAGCAGCTAAATGCTACCATGAATATTTGTCACATTTTAACAATTTACTTATTTTTTCCGGTGTGTCCTAACGGCACAATTTTTCAAATATTTAAGCTGTGTCACTTTTGCATTTGATAACCTTTTATTTTAACATCTACTCAAGTAAATGTTATATATAGTTTTTTTTTTCAGGACAGATTTTCAGTCAAAGAAACATGTTTTTTATTTATTGGAATAATAAATGGGAACAGATGCAAGTTAAGCTGAGATGCATCTTATTTTGAGTGAAACAGGACTTCAGGAATCCATCTGCTATGAGAAGCTTTGCACTTACATAAACCAGATGCAAGTCTCAGGGCTAGATTTACTAAACTGCGGGTTTGAAAAAGTGGGGATGTTGCCTATAGCAACCAATCAGATTCTAGCTTTCATTTATTTAGTACCTTCTACAAAATGATAGCTAGAATCTGATTGGTTGCTATAGGCAACATCCCCACTTTTTCAAACCCGCAGCTTAGTAAATCTAGCCCTCAGAGTTGAAGATTATAAATAATGCATAATTGCTGTAGTCTAATCTATATTGCTAGATTTAAGTTACACGTATCTTAAGATGCAATTCGAAATACAGATGTGTAAATGGAAGGTTGCAAATAATGGCTGGAAAAATTACACAACCAGTAGCCGCAACTCGTTGCTTGTTTCTCTACAGTGCTATTGGAAGATACCCCAAGAGAACCTTATATTTATAGATCCAAATGCAAAATTTTTACATTATCCTCGGTTGCTGCAGGAACAGCTGAGTGGCATGCTCCTTTGAATCAGGGAGCCACCTGTGAAGATTCAAAGCAGTTGCGCTAGTTACCAGCAGAGAGACACCAAAGACTGAGTTGTTCAAATTCCTTTTTTATGATCTATACTGAACTACTGTACAGACTCTATCCATTTTTTGAATGGTAAAACACTGTTTCTATTCGGAGTTCTAATCATGGCCTTAAAGAACACACACAGTTTCTATATGGAGTTCTAATCATCGCCTTAAAGAACACACACAGTTTCTACTATGATCATATTCAGTTAGAGCACATTTTTCTATGTATTGCTGTTAACGAATATTGGAGAACAATTATTTGGGAACAGTACCTGCATTCCTAATTCTTGATTTCCTATTTAACATTTTTCGTCTAGATTTATTTTTCGATGGGATTCTTTTCTACACTGTTCACTTTTTACTTTTTGTGTTCAAATGTAAATGAGGCATCTTTATGTTGAAATCTAAAATAGGGCGCTATTGGTGTAAGCAAGAGATTTTGTTCCATATATTTATTTTTTACTTTCCTCATATTTATTACAATAGCTTGCATGAACATATAAGCATTTATATATAAGTGTTGTAATGTAATATTACAGGCACTTAAAAGACCCAGAGATTCTCCCTTTTCCAGAGAAACATAATTACTGTGTTTCAGACAATCCCTGAAGTGCCTCATGTGAAACAAAAATGAGGGATCTAATAGCAAAAATGTTTCATATGGGTAAATGCCACTTAATAAACACCAATGACTTCACTACCATGCTGGTTAATTATAGCTCAATGAAAATTGTGCTTATTAGTACACAGTATCCCCAGAGGACGAACTCTCAGACAGATGCAGTACCAAATCAATATCCAAAACCAAGATCATAACCAGCAGATAATAGGCAAATTAGGGAAACAGGTACAATAAAAACATAGTAAACAGGTACACTAAAAACATCACAGAACTACAAGTAATAGTACACCACAGAACAATGCAGAACTGCACTAGATTTATGTACATAGTTCCTATCACTACTAACACCAGTGTTCCCCCTCCTCAGAGTTAACCAGACCCTCACTGTAAAGCCCCAGAGCTCTTTTGGACTCTCCTGGAGGAGAATTTCCAGTGTGAGTCTCTTCTGGTTCACTTAGGGACAGAAATTTTCTGGCTTTGCTTTGCTGGTGCAGACAAAGTGTTCTTTCTTTCCGCAATAGAGACCCAGATTTTGTGTTTTTTTATTTTTTGTTTGACGATAATTTTAAAAAGACTATTTGCATTGGTTCCTCCAAACCTACAGAAGATGATGGGCTAGACATAGATAATAGCAAAGAAGCAGAAGGTGTATTTGATAAATTTTACGTTTCATCCTAATGTGATGATCAATTTTAGAGGCCCAATTCATACAGGCTTCTAAGATCCAAAGACCAAAGGCATCCCTAATAAAGTCTGAGAAGCTGTAGGAAAATTGACTTTTCAAGGCAATATCATTCTGTTTAGTGTATACTGACCACAGTATATATCATACCATACCAAATATGACCGTGAGCATTCTTAGTGGCGACATGGCTACAGCAGACCCTCATCCTTAAAACAAGTTATTCTATCTGGTACTTAGTTGCCCCCATGAGTTATGGAAAATCAGAGGCATTTTTTGGCAAGGGAAATATAATAGATAATCTAATACAGTAATAAAACAGTATCAGAGATCAGAGACACAGAAGGCAAGATCAAATTTAGTGGTCAGTAACACACAGAAAGAGCACCAAATTAGTATCTAGGGTAACAGTCCAAATCTAAAACCAAGGTCAGGATAGACAGATAACAGTCACATTCAGGAGAGAAACAGGGTCAAAATATCAGAGAGCTAAAAGTAACAGTATATCCAGTGCTATAAACTTATATAGGTGCATAACACCTATAATTTCTCATGAGCACAATTGGAACCCAGTGAGTGTTTAGCTGCCTCTGCAGTAGCACAGCTTGATAGAAAGATGTGTGATCGCTTTTAGTATGTGAGCAGATTAATTTTCATTTTTTTACAACTTAATTATTTTCTGCACTTCTCATAATAAATAATTCTAATTAAAGTATTGGATAATATCAAGTTTCTTCTCTCAGGCTGGGTGTGTTCTCCATACCAATGTTTTTCCAACAGGAAAATTTCACTACTGACCAAAGACCAGTCAAGTAATATTTGCAGTTAATCTTGTCTCCAAGACCCAAGTCTCATCAATGAAATTGTCATCAACAAAATCTGTTCAGAATTAACATTACCTATTGAGAAAGGTATAAATGCTTCATTCTTTTTAAAATGTCCTTCTGAAGTGAGAAAATGTTCTGGGTAAAACTGTTCTGGCTTTTCAAAATAGGCAGGATCTTTCAGTACAGAGGTCAACAGTGGAATAATAGTGGTCCCCTGAGGAAAAAAAGTTCAAAACTGTTCATTATGTAACAGAGATACATAGTTAAAAAAAAAGAATATTTTTATGGAGCCCATCCATTGGCAGACTTAGTTTTTAAGCTGTAAGGTTGAAAGACGAAGTCTGTAGCCAATTTGACCTTATATGTGTATTGACAAATTAAATACATTGGACCTGAGTCATTAAGGAGAGCAAAGCAAAAAAAAAGTAACTTTACACCTCTGCAAAACCATGTTGGATTGGAGGGAGGGATAAATTTAAAATGACAGATTTATAGTTGGGTAGAGCATGACCTAGATCAGCTTTAAACTTCAGTAAAAATAAAGTTATCAAATATTTCTGTGCTACATGACAGAAAAGTTAGTATTTTCTTTATGTGCAAATTAATAAACTAATTTTCACCCCTTGCATTGTAACTTGGTTTTGTCCAGGATCAAATGTATTCCTTTTTTGCCTTGGTCTCCTTAATTACCCAGGCCCATCGTGTTTTTGGCCAACCCCATTCAAACAGATCACAAGGAACCCAAACAGTGTTTTTGACTGATGATTACAAACACACATCCCAACAAAGTTATTGGCTTGTTCCATCCACTTGACTCTTACTTCATCAAGCCACACTCACAGTTTCTTTCCATACTGTCGTGAACATAGATAACATACAGTTATTTATAAGAGTTAACCCATCACATAATTGTGGGGAATAAAGCCTAAATCACCAACTGCAGTGTAAATATGGTCTATCAAATGAATCCATTCATAAATTGAGCTACTAAAGTGTAAAATGTGAAGACAGAAAATCTGTTGTATGTGTATACCTGTAGCAGCTTCAAAGGCCCCTGCTGTGAGCTATATCCTGACACAAGTTAGTTTCTTGAACACCCAAATAGACTTTGTGGGACCGGTCACAGCTTGACATCCTTGCAGACAAAGGCAGCATATATATATATATATATATATATATATATATATATATATATATGTATATAGAAATATGAACTTTAAAGGAAAATGTCTTCATAGTTCACATTTTGGGAAATCTAAGTGGCTCTCCATACTGATGGGCAGAAATCACACCAGGGTTGTGAATGACAGGTACTTTTGGTATCCGGGAACATGTCTTTGAGAAAAGTAGGTCACATTATCAAAATTCCATCATCTTTGGTATTTAAATGTGCGGGAGATTATGATCAGTTTATTGAAGGGGGAGTTATGACTCTGTGATATTTCTGTGAAGAATTACCAAAGGTCAAATCTTTTGGAATATTTGTGAGCAAACTATAATGACACCCAGGGGACATTCCTGCCCCCCTATTAGCAATAACAATGCCCCTGTGAAGGTTGCCCCATTTCATGTTGCTTAAAAAACCTGTGTTGGGAAGGGGTAAATTTTCAGTCTTTGGGGAAATCAATCCACATTAATAAGCTGTCCATCTTCCAAGGTAATTTCCCATGGCACAGAATATACAACACATGTAAGTTATAATCTGAATGTAATCCCTTTTATTTTAAACTGTTTTGCTTGTGTATGTTATGTCAATTGTTTATTTATTTTTTTATATCTGAATGCAATGTACCTGTGTATATTAAATCTATAATTTTATAAATGGCATCTTAATGGCCTGATAAGAAGAATATAGCTCAGCCAAGTCAACCCTTTGAATATTAGTGTGTGATTTGTTAAAATATTTGACTAGTAAGTCTAGTGTGTGCTTGCATTTACATTTGTGTAACAGTCTGGAGGTGTGATGAGCCAACCCTTTGATTGCTGGTGTGGGCTTTGCTAACCTGTGGGTAGTCAGAAGCCTTGTCTGCCAGTGTGGGGCAGTGTATCGGAGTCCTATTGCCCATATTCAATAGGTGGTGGAAAACCTGAAGTGTGTGGGGGTGTGAGAGCGCTGTTGTGGGCGGTTCAGCAGGTCTATAACCTGTGTTATAGGTGGAGAGAGACTGAGTGCTGAAATCATGTGTAACCTCATACAGTAAACACCCCAAGTCACGGAAGCTGGGAGCGTGTTTGTGGCACATACCTTCTCCCAAACACTAGGGAAGCAATTTTCTATAGGATTCCCTACTTCTTCATGGAGGAGAGCATCTCTCTCTCTCTAGAAGACTACATTTGCTTATCTCCCAGAGCACTATGGGTAAGTCTGTCTTCCCCAAGCGGGGCAGTCAGGAATCTCGGACATCTACTGCTGTGTCACTGTGGAAGTGTGCTTGGGAAATTCTGCTGTCAGTGGATGGAATTGGTATACACATTGCTTTCATGATAAGGGTTTCTTTAAGAGCCTTTAGGTCTACACAGAGAGCTAAAGGGGAGTCAACTGCTTTTTACTGCTCTCTGTAAAAAGGGAGTGGAGGAGAAACTTTTACTAATCCCTTTACATGCCGTGCTTGGCTCATAGCGAGCCCTTAACTTTGTCAGTGCATTAAATTTCACATAAACTCTTTCTTTTTACAATACTAACAGCAGTGTGTATGTTTATTTTAACATATTTGTAGCAGTATATATATAACTCCTTAAAAATCTTATTGTGGACATCCTTTACTGAACCCAGCTGCATTCCTATGATATGCAGTGTATGATACATATAACACTCACCTTTGGAATAAAATAGCCTTTGAATGTAACATCTTGAGAAGTTGCATGTGGGGCATTACCAGGAACGATATCACCATACCGCTGAATTTCATTAATGACCGCCTCTGTGTACGGCATTTGTTTCCTATGCTCTATTTGAGGTTGAGCTGATCCAATCACTTTTTCAATTTCATTTTGTACTTTTTCTGTCAAAAAAGATGTATAATACAAATTATAATTCATGTCACATACTTATAGCCAAGAGACACAATGAATGATTCTTATTTCTACTAAAAGCTACAGCAAAAACTACTGATTCCGTTATGGATGTGTTTAAGGTTTTCCTTCAAACAATATCTATTCAGCACATACCAAAATTAACTTGACATAAGTCACCAGTACTTTGTATGATGTAATATACAATGGTCTCTTAGTGCACGCATATAACATAAGATAGATGCAATATATGTCTTAATATACCAGTAACAGTATGCTCGTCAATTACATTATATACACTTCTTTGCAAGACACCAGTGGTGTCCTTTGCTGTTCTATAACTTTGTTGACTTAACTTTGCTCACTCAGGCATACGTTGCTCTTTCTCAAATAATCTATGACATGGAAAAACCAGAAGTAAAACCACCAGAGTTTTCACTACCAAGAATGTTGTCACTAGTAGAATGTTACTGGTTCCATATATTGGTCCTCAAATATATTTATGTTCTTTACACTTTATACCAGGGTTTCCCAAACCCAGTCCTCAGGGCTCCCTAACAGTGCAGGTTTTACATATCTCCTTGCTGGAGCACAGGTGGATTCATTACTGACTGACACATTGTAACAGATCCACAGGTGGTCCTGATTATGTCACATGTGATCCAGAAAACCTGCACTGTTAGGGAGCCCTGAGGACTGGGTATGGGAAAGCCTGCCTTATACCATTATATAACAATTTATGAAGTCACCAGATGTCCTTTTTCACTATAAGTTTTAGGGGAAACTATAGAACATTTTACCAAAGGACCTGAAAGGTACAATTATAAATGTTGAAATAACAACAAAATGGTTAAAATTACTAAATAGGCTGTGAGTTTTTTTAGCAGTAGACAGTCCTTACTTTTTACAGCTTCCTTAAATATTTGAACAGATGTCAAATTTCTTAAGTAGTTGAAGGTAAAGGGGTGTCACACAGATATCCTAGCTAGAGAAGCGGTAGTGTTAAGCTGGCTTACGCATGCACACGTGAGCAAAACGGCAAGTTATCGCTTTTCACTCTAGGGGCTAGATTTACTAAGCGGCGGGTTTGAAGAAGTGGAGATGTTGCCTATGGCAACCAATCAGATTCTAGCTTTCATTTATTTAGTGCATTCTACAAAATGACAGCTAGAATCTGATTGGTTGCCATAGGCAACATCTCCACTTGTTCAAACCCGCAGTTTAGTAAATATACCCCTAGGTGTGTCACTGACAGGGGGCTTTTTCATTGCCATGATAAATAGCAATACAAATATATATATAAATGTATCAACACTAAATAGATGTTCCTGATATATAGACGCCTTGGTATTTAAAATATGTTAGACAAATGTTTGTATCAACCTGAAATATATTTACAGTATACATATTTGTTAGGTCACCACCAATGTGACTATTTTTTCAAAGTAAGTATTTTTCTAACTTCTTTTGTAATGTAACACTTCCATTCTTTTTATGTAATGAGGTTGACCACTTCTGAACCCCTGTAAAGTTCTCACATGTTTTTCTTACAGCACACTGTACTGCATACACAGCACATGGTCTAATTACTGACTTATATAATGATAATACTAGGTTGGCATCATATGTATTTATTCCCATTTTTATGCATTCTAAGGTTTTGGCCTTTGCAGCTGTCACCTGTCACTCAGCTTTCTGTCAACTAGCATAAGTCCTTTTTCAAAACAGTTTACTAAAATGTTTTACATTCAATGTATAAGTAGTGTTAAGGGGTGGTAAAGGGGGGTGGACCATCCTGATAGTGTGGCAAATGTGCTAATGACAATTTAATAACCAGTATAATTGATTACTACCCTCCATTTAATCCATTCAAAATACCATTGAAACTCCACAACTTACAGTTTCACATTCTAGCTATCTTTAAACCAAATATACAAATTCTAAACTTGAAGTGTTTTTGATTGATGATCGCAAACAAAATACATGCCAATGAAGTCATTGCTTTGTCCCATCCACTTGATGCATACATCTTCAAACTACATTCACAATTTATTTCCATGTCTTCTAAAAAGCAGTTGGAATGTAATTTCCTATAACATTTCTCAATTCTTCATGGAGTAAAGAATCTCTTTCTCACTTTCTCTCTCTCTGTCCCTCCCTCTCTCCCCCTCTCTACCTCTCTCCCTCTCCCTATCTTCCACGCCCTCTCTCCCTCTCTCTCTCCCTCTCCGTCTCTCTTGTTCTCTCTCCTTTCATTACAAGTACAATGTAAAAAGATCACTTAGTGACCATTTCCATGCAATCTATTTAAAACTCCTTCCGTTACAATTTCCTATGATTCCCATATTACAATAATTGCAGTTTTAGTTCATACTCAGCCTTATATTGAAGCCAGTTCTCTTTGTGTAAATCTATGCGGTGAAGAAGGAAGGCTATCCCAGCAAGAGAGAGTGTGTGTATGTCTGTGTCCAGAGAGCTTCTGAGAAGTGATCAACAAACGTATAATCAAATGTGTCTTAAGAAATGTTAATTACAAAGTTCCGTGTAGGAGTAGCCCTTATATAGGATGTGTACCTGGCCAATTCAAATGTATCCAAAAGGTATTGGGCCTGATACATTAAGGAAAGTAAGGCAAAAAAATGGGTTTTCTCCTGGACAAAACCATGTTAAAATGCAAGGGGTGTAAATTAGTTTATTATTTTGCACATAAGTTAAATACTGATTGTTTTTTCATGTAGCACACATACTTGATAGCTTTATGTTTATCTAGAAATTTAATGTTCATCTAGGACATGTCCTTCCCCAACTATAGATCTCTCCCCACATTTTAAATTTGCACCCCCTGAATACAACATGGATATCCCCAGATGAAAAGTTACTCATATTTTTTTGCTTTGCTTTCCTTAATGAATCAGACCCATTTAGTCTAAAACTCATTTAACAACTCTATTTGGACACATCTTAGTATAACGCCATATAAGGTGGGGGAGGAGAGTGATGTCCAGGGACAGGGTGTGAATGAAAATAAAATATTATACTCGTTTTTAAGTAGCATAGTGATTACCATGGCATAGACGCATAACCCTACAGTTATCTACATTAAATTTAATCTGCCATGTCACCATTTTGTCTAAATCTTTCTGGATGAGTTTACTATCCTACTCTGTATTAATGACCTTAGTAACATTAGCAAATTTGGATTCACTTTCTATGCTATCTACAAAGCCAGTCAGAAATCAACAACAATATTCAAACGGATACTTCCCAATACTAATCTCTGTGATACATCACTTATAACTTTAGACCAGTTTGACCATATTCTGTTTTTAACAACCCTTTGTTTTTTATCCTTCAACCAGTTCTTTACCTTGTACAATTGTTTGTTATAGCTGTAGTACTCTCTTCTTATGCACCACAATATTATGTGAAACCATATTAAACACAAGAATCAATGTATATTACATCAAGTGTACTACATAGATCAATTTTCAACTCTATCTTATCATTAAAATTAAAAGTGTAAGGCATTATGTATGTTAGGCAGCACGGTGGTTAAGTGGTTAGCACTTCTGCCTCACAGCACTGGGGTCACGAGTTCAATTCCTGACCGTGGCCTTATCTGTGTGGAGTTTGTATGTTCTCTCCGTGTTTGCGTGGGTTTTCTCTGGCTGCTCCGGTTTCCTCCCACACTCCAAAAACATGCTAGTAGGTTAATTGGCTGCTATCAAATTGACCCTTGTCTCTCTCTATGACTGTCTGTGTTAGGGAATTTAGACTGTAAGCTCCAATGGGGCAGGGACTGATGTGAGTGAGTTCTCTGTACAGCGCTGTGGAAATAGTGGCACTATATAAATAAATGGTGATGATGATTATGTGTTGTTCTTCATTAAACCTTACTAATCCTATCTTATTCCTTACAAAATATTTCAGAATCATATTCTTCAGAATCGATTCAAATAATTTACCCATGACTAAATTTAGGCTCACAAGTAAATAATTCCCTGGTTTTGATTTTGTTACCTTTTTAAAAATGGTGGTGGTGATCTATCAATTACTGAACTTAGTTTCTTTAGTACACATGGGTGTATTCCATCAGGACCAGGTGCTTTATCTGTCTTAATCTTGCTTAGGTGCAACTGCACATCTTCCCACACTAGACAGGTTACATTTTGTAGTGTAAATACTACTGCTACATAACCTGTTTTCTAGCATTATGTTTTTCCTTTGTGAATATAGCTTTAAACAAAATCAACACAATCAACTTTCTCTTTGTCTTCTAAATTGATTCTTCCTGCTTTAAAATTTAGTGGCCAAATATAAGTTCTATTTCTGTTGCTGTTTGTGTACTTTGTACTTTTTTATTACTGTTTATGTTGAAACATTTTAGGAATGTTTGCAGCCAATTAATTCTGCTCTGTGTAAGATTTAAATTCCAGGCAGAACAAAAATGATTGGGGGAATTCTGGGCAGAAAATTTTAGGAAAATATTCAGCTGGAGAAATGTGTAAAATTCAGTAGCCAAATACAGAATGGGGTGAATATTTCGCAGAACATTGTGAAAATGTATTCTTTACTAGTCAATAATAAATATATATCTTTCATTATGGTGGTCATGTTACATCATATCTCATTCATGGCAGAGGGTTGCATATAACATACTTACAATTTTATATAAAGTGTGTTTAAACAATATCTAGAGAGAGCTTCTCTATTGTATTCTATTCTTCCAACACTGATGTTACCTTAGCCATATGTTACAATGCCAGCACCAGCCCTAGAGCCACCCCCCTCCCCAATACAGTCTATTGCCGCTACAATACTATCAGAATCAGCTGTGTGATACATTTCCTT
The DNA here is from genome assembly GCF_038048845.1 of Mixophyes fleayi. NCBI lineage: Eukaryota > Metazoa > Chordata > Amphibia > Anura > Limnodynastidae > Mixophyes > Mixophyes fleayi. Next base: position 27,721,288 of record NC_134404.1, on the reverse strand, counting down.
CTTTTACTTAAAAAATACATAGTTACACAATAATTATACCAAAACATATTCTAATAAAATAACATAACCTAAAAATGTTCAAATAATGTATTCCTTTGTCAGAAACTGTTATGCATGTATTGTAGGTAGTAATGCATCCCCTCTTTTGAAATATAAGGATATGAGAAGTCACCATATAATACCACACTCACCCAATGGCCTTATGCTTTTATATTGCCACAGAACTATCAGGTGACTTCTCATATCCTTATATTTCCCAGTATGAGTGTATTATCCCATATATAGATTTCTCACTTTGGATGTCTGGGTATTTTATCATGAGCAGGAGGCCCCATCTCAGAGTGGTAGTGGTTGTCTCCATTCCAGCAGCAAATAGATCCACCATCAGTGCAATCAGGTTGTCGTTGTGGTAATACAGAGCGGATTCTGGCTTCCCCTGCATAATAAAAATGAAACATCATTATACGGAATATTGTTTACTAGCAAACATTTATCATTACAAGTGGCAACTGGCACATTAATGAACATTATAGTAGCACCAATGGTGATATTTCTTTATAAGATATGGTACACAGCCTCTTTTGCATCGCTAAAAATAATTTTTGGAAACATTTAAAGGCTTCTATGAAATATGATTTTAAAATGTTGTCAGTTAATCAAGTACAGAATAGTAAATCTTGAGGTACTTGATGTTTTGTAGAAAAAACATTTAATTTTTTTTGCTCCAGCTTTAAATGAGGAATTTATGGATACAAACTGCCTGTGAAACGATGCGTGAAATGGGAGAGCAAAGGGGATGTATTCTGTTAAACGTCCCACCAGGGGCGGATCGGTCCTAGAGCCTATCAGAAACTTTCCCGGTAGGCCGATGGTCTAAAGAGGCCACATGGAGGCAGTCAGATGTGTCTATGTATTTTTTATTTCGTTTTCTTCATTCCGGTTTTTTTTTTTTTTTTACATCCAGCAGGGGCGGGCTTGCGGCGATGGGTGTTAGAATTTTTATCTATGTCAGACCAGCCCAATACGAAGAGGGAGGTCCTGGCAGTGAAGAGGTCCTTGCAATCAATTCCGAGGCTGCCTATTGCTGTGCGGGGGCTGCGGAGGCTGTGGCTGGGATAGTGACACCCACACGGATGTGTCCTGTGCTACAGGGAATCCGGATCCACAGATTTCAACTGTGGTTCACTGCAATGTGGAAGACTGGTAGGAGAAATGGGTCTGCCATTAATGGGTTAATTAAAATAAAATTGAAAGTATTGACTATAATGCCTGTATTGATTTTAAATATTCTTAATAAGGACTCCAATACTTATATTTTAGCTTCAAGGCTCCACAAGTAGTTATATTAACTTATGGAGCCTTAAAGCTAAGATATGAACATTGGACTCTTTATTAAGCATATTTAAGGTTAATACAGGCATTGCAGTTAATACTGCAGTTTTATTCTACACAATTTTCACAAAAGCACGTTTGTATGGATTTTAATTTGTTTTTAAAAAATGTTTCGCTGGTGTCCATGTAATCAGGGAGGATACTTAATTTTAAATTAGTTCATAATAAATAATTTTTTTATTTTATAGTATTACAACATCCCAGAGTGTTGCACAAAAATATACTCCTGTTTCTTCTCTTTTTTTGTATGAATTACTAAATATATATAGGTGCACCTCCTAGAAAATTAAATTAAAAATATACTATGCGGACAGATTAAATGTAAAATAAGTTTCCAGTGATGTTTGACACTCAGCGAGGCTGGGGAATCACCCTTTTTCCAGGTTCCCCACAGAACACACACAGAGCCTAGGATCACTGTCCTTATACTAGTATTTGCCGGGCTGCAATCAGAAACTGGGGCCCAGGACTAATTAATCTAGCAGGGTTCCCCCATCCCTGCCCCCCTCCTTCTGCACAGTACATGCTCACCCTTCCAAGGGCTGGGGGGCAGGGGGCATCTGTCCCCCAGGTAGGTCCCATTGTGGGCTACCCTGGGCTAAGTCACAGACCACCTGAATTTTTTACCCTTTAAAATGTTCCTAATAGGCAGTTGAGTCGAGTCTTGCTCCCCAGGATAAAATTTGCCATCCCCCCCTGCCCCCTCCTTCATCACAGTAAATATCTCCTTTATCACCTAACATGCTCTACCCACCCCTCATCACATTACATGCTCTGCTCCCCCTCATATAACATGCTCAGCTCCCCTTATCACATTAAATGCTCCGCCCCCTCCCTCATCACATTACATGCTCTGCCTCCTCCCTCATCACATTACATGCTCTGCCCCCCTCATCACATTACATGCTCTACCTCCCCCTCTTCACATTACATGCTCTACCCCCCTCATCACATTACATGCTGTATTCCCCTCATCACATTACATGCTCTACCCCATCACATTACATGCTCTGCCCCCTCCCTCATCACATTACATGCTCCGCCCCCTCCCTCATCACATTACATGCTCTGCTCCCCCCTCATATTACATGCTCTGCCCCTCCCTCATATTACATGCTCCGCTCCCCCATCACTCCGATATCACAGTAAATGCTCTGCTCACCCCCTCCCATATCACAGTAAATGTGAGCATGCCGCACAGCGATGACGTCGCCGTGCCTCCTGCACTTAGCTTATTAGTGACTGGGAGCTGCAGCATCGAGGAAGGATAGGCATCAGGTGGACAGAGTAGGGCCTGAACAGAGGGGTCTGTCCAGGCCCCCCACAACTGTACTGGCTGTACGCCCCTGATGGCGCTGAATATACATACATGATGTTCACACATGCATTGGAGCAAAACAGACAGCACACAGAAAAGAAACAGCATGGATACATGCCAGTTTATCTGTTTTGCATGTGTGAATGGCCTGTATGTATTAGCATAAGGATCAGTAGTTCCTTAACTTAAAACAAATTTCCTTACTGTTTCCTAGACATTAAACGTGGGTGCCACTGACAGTTAACTGTGTTTGTATTTTGAAGTCTGCTCAGATGTTTGAACATTTGACGAAAGAATAGCTACATAACAAATCTTATACATTCCTCTTTGGCCATTTGAAGTGTTAGGAGGTATGAAAATGACCAAAATACACCGGTGTGAACAAAACTCCAAACTGTAGAAATAAATGATGCATGTAAAAGCAAAATACATTTCATATAATATAATCCTGCTGTGATCAAAGTTATACTCTGAATATCATCTGATAAATCACATTTTCACACATTAACTATAGAGTTTGTTTGTATCAATAAAATTCACATTTTACTCTTTGTATTGGATGGCAGTCACAAGGATGCACTCTGAATTTATGTTTATATTTAGTGTAGGACTGGCTATGAAGAGGAAAACTTTGGCGTCAGTTGGTCAGTTTAACATGTATTGCTATATGTGGAACTAACATTCCCTATACAGCTTGAAGTAGCTAGAAAAGCATAATGTGTTTGGTGAGTGCAGTGGATCAAATGTCTTTTTGTTTACAAAATGTGGTCACAGCCCAGTTTTCAGTTCTCTACATTCATTAGATACTTTGGGTAGAGCACAATACTTTATAGCCATTTTTTTGTGTGTTAGTTATTCCGCCTTGCACCAATATTAGTTCACCTACCATCTCATGTTGCATTATGCTCGCCTACCACCTATTTGGCTACGAATAACAGTATGCTAACCCCGCCTACTTTTTAGTTGCCTCCGCCTACAGTTGATTTGGTCCTGCCCACATGAGGCCACTTCCAGAATTTTTTCCAGGGTCACTTTAATTTCCCAATCCGCCCTGCGTCCCACTAGAAAGCCTGAATGCTAGACCCCAAGTAAGTAACATTAGGGACAGAGTTTCACTTATGGTATTCCATCAGATACAGAATTTTCAGTTTTTGGTGTAATTATTCTAATTTTAGAATACTTAACCTCTGTCATTAAAATGGATTAAAAATTAAATACTGACTCAGGGCTGATAAACTTATATTGTAGGAGCCAAAAAGGCAAAACAGACCATCCATTATAATGGGAATAATATGTGTTGGATCATTGCTTGTATGTGTGAGATCAATTGTGATATATATATTGTATGGAAGTAAAAAGTGGTTACTTCTGATCTCTTGGACCGGGAGAACTAGAAATGAGCATCCTCCCCAGGCTTTTAAATGTTTTCCAAGCCCTTCCAGTGGACGTTCCCCTGCAAGCTCACCTATGGTTGCATAGATAAATAGTAAGGTTTATGTGGGCGGGCAGACAACCACGGGTGCAAATGCGCACTTTATATAAATGTGAGAACTTTGGGGTGCCTAGCAGTTCCAATGTAAAATTTCACAGCCAATCACTGACTCACTGTATATGTGCTGTCTGACACTAGGATCTGGGTCACTATTAAAGCTGACCTCCCTCTGGATACCAAGATAAACTTTTAGAACAGGACGTGGGAGAGGTCTTCACCTATGGCAAGCTGCCCTTCCCGTACAGAGTGATATTCTCACAGGTATTCAGATGCCTCTAGTACTTAAATTCAAAATAGTAAAAGTTTATCTGAGGTACCAGGTAGCGATGAGGTATAGAGACTGGGAGTATAGTACACCAAGGTAGTATACAGAAAGCAAATCAATAAAGGAGTCTAGGACAGGCAGTGAGCAGGAAAAATCATGGACAAGCCAAATGGTCAGGATGGGCAGAGAGCAGGGATGTCCAAAAACAAGCCATGGGTGAAGACTGGCAGCAGACAAAGAACATTCAGGAATAGGCAAAAGGTCAAGCAACAGGTAGTCAATATGTTTAGTCAGTAGTCTTCACGAACTGCAGGCACAACACTGTAGCATGCAGGAAGGTGAGGCCCTCCCTGCTATTTAAAGTAATGCCACCCAATCAGGAGGCTTCCAGGAATGACCCCCCCCCCCCCTCCCTGCAGTGTAAGAGGCGATCACATTATCGAAACAATTTACTAATAAGAACAGCATGGAATGAAAGAGGAAGAGAGCGAGCCATTGTGAGTAGTATTGCGGCTCAAAACACTCTAGTTTTATCCCAATTTTCCTCTGCACTGTATTCCCCATTGTAACATAGAACTTCAGCTACTAAGCAGTGCTTAGTTTTCCTTCAAAATTTGGGATTCTGTGTTCGCAGCTTCTACATTATTTCCCTCAGCCCGACACTAATTCCAAAATGGAACAATCCTGCATTTTCACCTGGTTTTGACCCATATATTCCTCTTTGTAGATAAAAAGCAGGTTTATTTTTGTCATACATTGCCCCACACTGTGGTTTCCTTTCGTTCATGGACACCATAAACAGGTTCCACTGGGGGCTATATCAGTACCTACAAATAATACACCTGTATAGAAGTTTCTTAAAGGGACATGTATTATCCCAGTGTTCCAACTTGGAGATTCTTTGCTGGTACCATTCTTCTACTAGAATACTCTTCCCCTATATACAGAGACTCCTGCTCTCCCATGGGGCGAACTTGAAGAGTCACCATGAGATCAAATGGGAACAGGAGAGGGTGGAGATACTGGGTGATAGTGGTTGAAGATAAAAGCTAATATTGCTCCACATACCATTAAAGAATACAAAATTTGTGTTTTTAAAATTTTACTAACATATGGACCCCAAGGCCGGAGTGCCACGGAGCCTATCCCTCACTTAATCTTGGATTTTAATTCAGCCTTGTATGTATACCTGGAGCTGAGTAGGTGAGATGCTTATATGTTGCTTGCGTTTAAACATTTATTTCAAAGGATTTCATTAGTATCTGTATGGAATTGGCAGTGTGGGGGCACAAGAAGCTGGCTATTTAATGTTATTGGATTGACCTGCTGTTGCTTTATGTATTTGCTGTGGAATATATTAGACCTCCCCCAACCTCCTACCTCTTGTCCCTTTTTCTTTTCTGCTCCTATTTATTCTCCCACCCTGTATTGCAAAAATTATATGAAAATAATGCTTTTTTCAATAACAAAAGATATTAAAATCTGTCATGTAATTCAATATTTAAAAAAAGAAGAAGTAACATTGCCATGCTCTTTTTCAGTGATAAAATATTGAACATGGTCAATTTTCACATACATCTTATAAAAACATAGATATCACATATAAATGCAGTTTAAATCCCCCCCATTCAGTAGAATCCTAAGATATGACATACTGCAGTATCGGATTTTTATGCATAGACATGCTACAGTTTTGTAAAATAAACAATATTTAGACACCAAAGAGACTTGGATTACTGTTTTAGGGGCGGAACTTCTATATATAACATTTAGTAAACACCATACTTGTCTGCTTTCAGGCACTGAAGTCCGGAAGATCCCAGAAAGAGGGCGTGACTAGAGGGCGGGAGGGGGCGGGTGCTGTCAATTGCGTAATTTTGGAACCGCCCCTGTGGCAGAAATGGCATTTTGCCGTGAGGGGCGGGGCCTAAATGATGCGAAGCATCGCGAATCGCCTTATTTTGCCAAACAAATTGCAGGATGCGGGAGACTTGCCTGCTCTCCCAGGAGCCCGGGAGACCGACCCGGATTTCAGCAAGTATGGTAAACACACAGTAAAATGATATATGTGGAAATGGAGTTAATAATGCCTTTACATACATTTCTTCTTATGTAAATGCTAAAATGATAAGATGTAAATTTTACCTCTTGCTGCTTAACCAGGAATGCATCAATCAGATTCCTCTGGTTATTCACATCCAGTTCTTGCTTCTGTTTTGTAAATGTCGCTCTTATAAAAGTGTGCAACTGTATAATGTTTTTGAAGATTATTTTGTGAGCGCCTGGCAGCCAGCCCATCACAGATGGAAAAGTGTTATATAGCTTTAAAAGAAAAATGCAGTTTTAAACAAATTTGAAAAGTATATAGAAAGTGTAAATCATTTCCTTTTCATATGTAGTCCAACATGGTGATATGAGTTAAAATAAGATGAATTGATAGAAAAAAATAGAGATTTGTACTGTTATCTTGTTGTAACAGCTCTTTAAATTGGAGCAAGACTGATAAGCATTAAATACTCAATGGGCATGAATCATTAAGGCAAAAAAGTAGTACATGTTCTCTGGGACAAACCATGTTTCAATGCAAGGGGTGCAAATTAATTTATTATTTTGCAAATAAGTTAAATTCTGGCTGTTTTTTATCTAACACACAAAAACCTAATACCTTTATTATTACACTGAAATTTAATGTTGATCTAGAATATGCCCTCCCCCAACTATTTAATTTGTCCCCACATTTTAAACTTACCTCCCCCTCCAATGCAACATGGTTTTGCCCAGGTGTAAATGATACTCCTTTTTTATGCTTTGCTCTCCTTAAAGACTCAGGCCCAATGTATATAACTCTATAAACTGCCTTGTCAGCAGCAACACTATATGGTACTGCAAATATATGTAAAAATTAAGCAGCAGCCCCAAAAAACTTTGAAATAGCAATAAGAGAATAACTTACCATGACCATAGGTTTTCCCGCAAGTCGTATGTTGTCATTAATTAAACTCATGAGCTGCAATAAGGTTGGATCATCATATTCAAATCTATGATTGAGCAGTATGGACACAATTATATTGCCTACAGCGGCATTCAAGATGGTCTTATGATTAAAGGGTTTTCCTATAAATTGAAGAAAAATATGCATAGTTATATGTAGAAATGAGTGAACTATTTTGGATGAAGGCCAATCAGTATGCAGAGATCATGTTTCAAGTTTTAGTATAAACGCCCTTTAAAAATGGAGTTTGTGAACAAAATTTAATTTTAAAATTTACCTTTTTGCATGGTGACACAATAGTTAATTACTGCCTCACAGGGTTCGAGTGTTGGATCCCTACCTTGGTCCTATCTGTGTGGTGCTTGTATGTTCTCCCAATGATTGCATGGGGTACACTCCGGGTATTCCGCTTTCCTCACACACAGTGCAAAAACATACCGGTAAGTATTCCGACAAACATGGAGCCTAGTAAGTATGTGTGATGGGAAATTAAAATTTAAGTTCCAACACAGCAAGGACGTATGTGAATGATGACATCTGTCTATTAAATGTCTTAATGTAAATAGCATTAATAAAAGAGGCATGAATCAATGGGCTAAAAATAAAATTATTGGTCAATAACACAGTAGTGCCATGAACTGTACAGCAGCAGTTACCCTAATCTCTACATTTAAGTAATCTTTATATTGTTACATCTCGTCTATGTAAAAGCCATAATTGTATCTTTACCCTCATCTCTATGTTTAAGCTATCATTGTATTGTTTCACTCACCTCTATATAAAACCAAGACTTTATTATTACCCTCATCTCTACGTATCATCATCATCATCATTTATTTATATAGCGCCAACATATTCCGTAGCGCTTTACAATTGGGGACAAACGTAATAAACTAATAAACAAACTGGGTAAAACAGACAACGAGGTGAGAAGTCCCTGCTCGCAAGCTTACAATCTATGGGACAATGGGAGATTGACACATGAGGTTAAGTATACATTTTGCATCTTGGCCCAGCCAGACTGCAAAGGTAAGGTGACTCATAAGCTATAAGCCATCATTGTATCTTTACCCTTACTTCTATGTATAAACCATCATCGTATCGTTATTAGAGATGAGCAGTTCGGATTCTGAGAAAACCGACAGATCAGAGTTTTGGTGATCCCAGTAAAAACAAGTCCTGGCTCGATTTCGGATATCATAATGAGGTAAAACATAATTTACGGGAAATTTTTCATGCACAACTCTCACAAGTTTTGGATTGATATCTTCTGTAGATATAGCCCTTCCTAGTTTTCACCATTTTAGAACAGACAGCGTGTAGAGTGAAGGTTAGCTGCAGTATTCTGCTCTGAAAGTAGCTTTCAGGGTTAAAGAGGGACATAGAATCCAATAGAATTGTGTGATTATTGTAAAACAGTTCTGTAAAGATCAGTCAGCTATAATAGTTTGCTGATCAATTGCTTTTAATTTCAGTCTTTTCACAGAGTTTAAATATTCTAGTGGCTACTGGTTGTTATTAATCCATATATAATACTACAAATATATAGAATAGAGTCAGAAATCATTCTGAACTAAGTAGTATATTTAGTGGAGGAAAACAGTGTGCTGTATGACTCTTAGAGGCAGAATACAAAAAACAAATTGATTTATTCCTTAAATATGTAAAGCTTTTCTAGTGAAAGTAACCTTGTGTGTGACAGTGATATCTGAATTATTTTGAAAAAAAATAGGTGTTTGCATGTATAGGTCAATGCAGCTGCACATCCCAAAAAATACTGAATATTCTAATCTGCTTTTCAATACTTTTCAATTTTGAAAGGGTAATTTAGTGACTTCTACATTTTAAAAATGGTGTTTGCGTGTGAAGGTCAACACAGCTATACATCCTCAAAAAACCCTATATATTCTAATATTTTCTGTTTTTCTTTACTTTTCCATATTAAAAAAGGGTGTTTGTGTGAGTGTTTTTTCCTGGGCATTTTCGACATTCATTTAGTGACCCCATGTAGAACATTGCAGCAGCTGCAAAAAAAAAATGTCATCTGCTATACCACCAACTGAAGCAATCCCATTAGATACATGAAATTAATTATACAACAGCAAAAATTTAGTGTAAGGTGCAAGAGATAAAAATGTTGAAACGCTACGCACACACTAAATTTGGAATTTTACACAGTATGCATTATAGAGAGAGAATTGTCAAAAACAATTACATGTTATTAGATGGACAAAGGCATCCGTAAATATGTAGACAAGTAATTACCCAATTTTAAAGAGCTACGTAATATGCTGTCACTATATAAATAAAGGGGGGTTGTAGATGTAGCTTATCTAGATGTTAGTAAGGCTTTTGACACAGTCCCACATCCTAGACTGTTAAATAAACTTGAAAGCTTGGGATTGGATTCAAAGATGGTGTGGAGTTTGTATGTTCTCCCTGTGTTTGCGTGGGTTTCCTCCGGGTGCTCCGGTTTCCTCCCACACTCCAAAAACATACTGGTAGGTTAATTGGCTGCTTTCAAAAATTTACCCTAGTCTCTCTGTCTCTGTCCGTCTCTGTATGTGTGTGTATATTAGGGAATTTAGACTGTAAGCTCCAATGGGGTAGGGACTGATGTGAATGAGTTCTCTGTACAGCGCTGCGGAATTAGTGGCGCTATATAAATAAATGGTGATGATGATGATGATGATGAATGGATAAGATCTTGGTTACAGGATAGAAAACAGAGAGTTATAGTAAATGGAGTACATTCACAGGAGAGAAAGGTTACCCGTGGAGTACCCCAAGGACTGTACTTGGACCAGTGCTTTTTAATATCTTTATTGGAGACATTGCAAATGGTATTGAAGGGAAAGTATGCATTTTTGCAGATGACACAAAGATATGCAACAGGGTAGACACACCAGGAGGGGTAAAACAAATGATTGATGATCTAGGTAGACTAGAGGAATGGTCAAGAGAGTGGCAACTACAGTTTAATGCTAAAAAATGCAAAATCATGCACTTGGGTCTCAAAAACCCAAAAGCTAAATATAGTATTAATGGCACTATAATGGAAACTACTGAGGAGGAATGGGATCTAAAAGTCACTACTTCAGGTGACTTGAAGGCAGGTAAGCAGTGTAACAAAGCAATGAGGAAGGCAAGTCAGATGCTTGGTTACATAGGGAGAGGAATCAGTAGCAGAAAGAAAGAAGTAATAATGTCACTGTATAGGCCATTGGTACGGCCTCATCTAGAATACTGTGTTCAATTCTGGAGGCCATATCTCCAGATATGGCCTCCAGACTTTACAAGCCAGCGCCACTTTAAATTTTAGCTGTCAACTCGCCGAACTCCCGCAAGTTGACAAAACCGGACCATAATACATTTACCCCCAGATGTTTGAGATAAGGTTCCCTGAATGACCAAAAAAGCAGCACAGATATATATATGATACATATATTATATCAAATTGCATGAAAACCTTTGTTATGCTCATGCAGTACTTTAGTAATTTTCCCAAAATTAGTGCATTTGCAGAAAGGTTGGGATCGAGAGTGCACGAAGTCTGAATCTGTTGAGTGGACCCAGCGATTAACATTTAAGCCTGTGAAAAATAATAGAGCCAGGGTAATTTTAACCTGTATGATACCTATATATAGCGAGTTAGAGACATAATTGATGTTGGATCAAGCTGATGCTGAGAAGTCAGGAAAGCTACTACAGAGCAAAGAAGAAGAGTGAGAAATTTTGAAGTATGTAAAGTGTGGAGTATCAGCCCTTGTGTAACTAATGTGGGACACTGTAATTATTTATTTGCAACACTAAGGGCTAGATTTACTAAGCTGCGGGTTTGAAAAAGTGGGGATGTTGCAACCAATCAGATTCTAGCTGTCATTTTGTTGAAGGTACTAAATAAATGAAAGCTAGAATCTGATTGGTTGCTATAGGCAACATCCCCACTTTTTCAAACCCGCAGCTTAGTAAATCTAGCCCTAAGTGTGTGTTGAAGTTTTTTATAAAGGTGTAGCCTGTATAGAGAGAGTTTCTGTAGCAGCAAGGCTTGTTTCATCATATGGTTTGTGATAGAGAAATGCATCAACATGAAGGGCAATAAAACCGAATGCAATTTTAATTTATCACCACAATTTACAATTACAGCACTTAAAGAACAAGGCAATTAGTAGATCAAGAAGAGAATAACACAGGCTTTGAATATAACTTTATTTAACATACTGTTAAACTACACATGTACCTGTCAATAACACACAGTAGAGGCAGGTTCTTATCGAATTTTTAATCTGCAGTTTCATGAATAGTTATTTGCCCCACAATATAGCTGCTTCCTCTGGGAAATTGATCAAAAGTGCTTAATAACAAATCAAAATATTATTTAAATTATTCAAATATGTTAAATAAAATAACTTATCTCTGATATACATTTGTGAGAAATATAGAAGTAGATGGGCAAAAATTTATGTGTATAACACTAACAAAATTGTTATAGTCAATTATATTCTCTGTTTTTGTGGAAATTATAAAGTAACCACTCACCTCCATAAGATTTAAATGTCTGTGTTAAACATTCAGCCTCTTCAGTAATCTTATTCTCTAAAGTTTTCCTCCCCATCCCAAAATCTCGTAATGTTGAAATAGTAAATCGCCTCATCACTTTCCAGTTCTCACCATTCGCAAAGATAAGACCTGAACAGCATGAAAATATGATTCATTAGTTCAGCAAATTAAATAGCACTAAGAATAAAATTTGCCTTAAACACTTGTTTGACGTCAGTTCTCCATCAGTCCGTCACCAACTCCCAACCTAAACCACCTTCTCATGTCCCATTGACTTTTACCTGAACCTTTTACATGTACAGTGGTGAGGGAATATCTGTAAATTGCCTAGCCTCATCTTTATTTATGCATTTATGCTGCATTAAATTATATTACACAATATTTTACCTAAATGTGATCAGATCTTAATCTATCTAATAATAAGTAACAACGGGATTAAATAGTAGTAGGGAAATTGATGGAAAAACTCTTAAAAGAAAGAGTTGTCGAGTATCTCAAACTCAGTGACTTACAGGATCCCAAACAGCATGGATTTACTGGGGGGAGATCATGTCAAACAAATCTTATTGACATTTTTGACTCCGTGACTAAAGTAATAGATCAAGGGGGAGGGGCAAAGATTTAGATTAGCTAGATTTTAGTAAGGCATTTGACATTGTCCGGTGGCCTAGTGGTTAGCACTTCTGCCTCACAGCACTGGGGTCATGAGTTCGATTCCCGACCATGGCCTTATCTGTGTGGAGTTTGTATGTTCTCCCTGTGTTTGCGTGGGTTTCCTCCGGGTGCTCCGGTTTCTTCCCACACTCCAAAAACATACTGGTAGGTTAATTGACTGATATCAAAATTCGCCCTAGTCTCTCCCTGTCTGTCTCCCTTCTCTGTCTTTCTCTTTCTCTGTCTGTCTGTGTCTGTGTGTGAGTGTGTGTCTACATTAGGGACTTTAGACTGTAAGCTCCAATGGGGCAGGGACTGATGTGAATGGGTTCTCTGTACAGCGCTGCGGAATTAGTGGCGCTATATAAATAAATGATGATGATGATGATGATGATGATGATTGTCCCTCATCGCAGACTTAAAAATATACTTGAATGCTTGGAATCAAATTCTAAGATAGTTGAATGGATAAGATCTTGGTTGCAGAATAGAAAACAGAGAGTTATAGTAATTGAGTGCATTCACAGGAGGAAAAGGTTACCCATGGAGTACCCCAAGGATCTGTACATGGACCAATGCTTTTTAATATCTTTACTGGTGACATTGTAAATGGTATTGAAGGGAAAGTATGCCTTTTGCAGATGACACAAAGATATGCAATAGGGTAGACACACCAGGAGGGTTAAAACTAATGTTTGATGATCTAGGTAGACTAGTGGAATGGTCAAGAGAGTGGCAACTACAGTTTAATGCCAAAAAATGCAAAATAATGCACTGGGGTCTCAAAACCCAAGCCTAATATATTATATATATAGCACGTTAATGGAACGACTGAGGAGGAATGGGATCTAAGAGTCACTATTTCAGGAGACTTGAAGGCAGGTAAGTAATGTGGAAGGCAGTTCAGGTGCTTAGTTGCATACGAAGAGGAATCAGTGGCAGAAAGAAAGAAGTAATAATAACACTGTATAGGTCACTGGTACGGCCAAATCTAGAATACTGTGTTCAATTCTGGAGGCCATATCTCCAGAAGGATATAAATACTTTAGAGACTGTACAAAGAAGGTCAACTAAAATGGTGCATGGCCTACAGCACAAAACTTACCCAGAAAGACTAAAAATTCTAAATATGTGTAGTTTGGAACAGAAAGACGAAAGGGGGCCATGATAGAAACTTTCAAATATATCAAAGGTTTGAACAAGGTTTGAACAACTCTGGGTTTCTCTTGCAGCATACAAACACACAAATACGCCACATGGATGTAAATGATTTGTTGTTTTTGTGATTGGTTTGTAGTACTTGGATGGAGAATAAAACACTGTTTTTGTGGGCAAGGCGTCCGATGCCAGCTAGTTGGCCGGTGACTAGGCAGCTGAACTATGCCTAGCATGAGTGAGGGTCGCCTGGTGTCAGCCTGACAAAAGTCTGCTGCGTTATTTGTGATGTGAACAATAAAAAGAACTGTTTGAGGGGGCGTGGCCTGTCAGCCATAACGGACGGTCGCGCTGTCTCTGAGCTCCGTGGAAGTCCACTATCAATAAGGACTCCACACTGCCCCCAAATAGTCAAGACCCTGCCTATAGCGCTTCCGCGACTTACCGGAGGTCGCTGCTGCACTTCAGATCGCCCCCGGGATCTCCGCCGTGCTCCTGGACCTCCCGACGGTAGTGAGGCCTAGCCCGCGCCGGAAAGCCGGGGCCTCGATTTTGACCCCGCGGCCGCCATCTTGCCACGAAGGCGCTTCGCCTCACAGGACCTCCAGTTGTAGGACAGCTCCATCTCATCTGGCCTCTCTCCCCCTGGAGCCTGCTGGCTGCGCTGTGTGGCTTGGGAGCCCATGTCCATCCTGGGAGCTGCTGACGCTGCACTGACCTGCTCCTGTCTTCTCCCAAGCGGTGAGTCACAATACCCTCCTTCTGCCTTGAGGCTGGCTGCCACACAAATTTCTAAGATCCCCTACTGGGAATAGGAGTTCGGGGGAACATAAATCTTCATTGTTATTAACCCACCTGGGTCAACCAGATCCATACAATAGAAATTGCTTGTTCCTATCTGCACTTCAACACCAGTGCTGCCATCCTGTGGCCAATACCGGGCACTGCGCTCTATAACTTTCTAAGAAATAATACCTATATATCCATAGGTCTTCTCAGTGCTTATACAATTCCATTTATTGAGAAGGGCCTTGACCGACAAATTCCTTATAATGTGGGGGCTCCCACACTTCCCACCAGACGATCAACAGATGTCTAGAGGCTAATCATGTCTCTCTATCCCCCTCGGCCCTGAACCACTTATAGCGAAGCAACCGATCCTCCTCCCTCACCACTTCCTCAACGGGTTTTCTTCCCACTCTACTACGATGCCCAGAGGAGGAAAGAAACCTCCAGGAGGAGATCTCCTTCCTTATCTCTCCAAACAGAAAACTCCGGCCAGATCTAGTGATCACTCTGACTCAGATCCTGAAAGTGAGGACTGTTCTCCTTTGACTCGCCGAGACTTTCTATCTCTCCTCAAAGAACTGAAGGAAGTCAAAACATCGGTCCAAGCCCTCCACTCACTTAAAGCAGATATTGCTGAAATAGGCGGTAGAACCGATCATCTGGAACACAGAGTGGAAGAAGTGGTAACCTATCAACAATCATACGAAACAGACCTTCACCAAATTCGCCAAGACATTACCCAACTGCAAGAAGGACAAGAAGACCAAGACAATCGAGCGCGACGCAACAATCTGAGAATCCGCGGAATACCGGAACAGATCGAGCCAGCTCACTTGGACCTTTACCTCAAGAAACTTTTCTCTCAGCTCTCCCCTTCTACTCCTGAGGAACATCTTCTCCTGGACAGAGCCCACAGGGCGCTGAGACCCCGCTCCCAGGACCCGTCCCAACCCAGGGACGTCATACTCAGAATGCACTACTTCACAGCGAAGGAAGAAATCATGAGAGAAGTCCGCCGCCTTCAATCCATCACCTTCGACAATGTTACCCTTCAAATTTTCCAGGATCTTTCCCCAATCACCCTAGCCAAAAGGAGAGACTTTAAGCCTATCACCACACTTCTCCAACAGCGACAAATTAAATACCGTTGGGGATTCCCCTTTCGCATCCTGATTTGGCATCAGGGCTCAATGCTAATGGCCAGAACTCTATCTGAAGCCCACTCCCTACTCCCGAAACTTGGAATTACTACCGGTCTTCCAACCCCTTCTGAGTCATCCGTTCTCCCTCAGAAAACAGCAAGACCCCCGTCACGTCAAGCTCCCAGTGCTGAATGGACCACTGTGCCGACATCATCGCCACCACCTGATGAAGCTTCCGTGACTTGATTACCATTCTCAGGTTTTGTTTTTCCTGTAATTTGTGTTCTTCTCTTACCAATGGGCCCACACCTCTAGTGAGGTCTCCCCTCACTTTGAGGGGCTCGCAAAGGAACACTACTTTATTCCGTAACGTTTCACATGTTAAAACCCCGTTATGTTTTTGTATGCCACTTGCTATATTATTACATGGTTAGGTTCATCTTGTTTAATATTGTCTGGGGGACCCTAGCTCCTGGTAGATCTTTAACCTTTTTTCCACTGTACTGTGCTGCATTATACTCGCTAGTAGTACTGTTTATTAGCATCTTTGCTGGGTGCTCTTGTGTCGCATACCCTCACTACAGGGGCCTCTTGATGGCCCAGGCTGTCATCTGCCTAATCTTCCCGCTTTATTTATCCACCTAACCTGTTTTGAATGAGGGCTGTTACATGAGATCACCCGATCAGTTATCAATCTTTGTTTTACTGCACTAGCAACTGATACCTCTTTTCCATGAGTAATTGTTAAATATATGGTTATATGGTTCCAGTATTTCACTACAATACCACTTAGTGCTATTCTACTCTGTTTAATTTCAAAATGTTTGGTTACACTGATATGTCTTGCTCCATATTTCTACTCTTCGCTATACCTTCCATACTTCTACTCCTCGCTATACCTTTGCCCTCTTCCTCTTACACTCCCTTCCGTCCCCCTCCTATACTTCACCTCAACTCCCACCCCTTACAATATTGCATAAATTCATTATCCCCACCCCCCTCCCAGGTTGCTTCGCCCAACACCCACATTTAATCCACTACCAAAGCCTCTATTTCAGGTAACCCAGAGGGATACACCCCTCTGACCCGTTCTCTTTGGCCAGCGCGATGCGTCTGCTGGATGCCTCGCCACGCTCCCCTGGAGCTGTTAGCTCCTATGCTGACCTATGTACTCCCCCAGTACATAGTATCCCCTCCAGATGTCGGCACCACTGGTCCCGGCCTACTTTGCCGTGTGACTTACTTCCTACCCTTTCCCCTCCTTTTCCCACCACCAACCTTCCCCTTTTTCAAACCGACCACATGAAACATTCAGATATGACTTTCTCATCTACCCCCCCGTGTACTGCACAACCCCCCAAGTGCCCTCCTGTCACTTTTTTGAGACTTCCCACGGCCCCCTACACATTGGGCTCTATCTCTATCTTTTTCCTTCTTACCTCACATGGGTCTTAGAGTTCTCTCCTTTAATGTAAAGGGCCTTAACACCCCCCAGAAGCGCGGTAAACTCTTTGCTACTCTCAAACTTCATACAGGCGATCTAATTTTCCTACAAGAAACGCACTTTCTACACAACTGCCACCCTGAGTTACGCTCAAAAATTTACCCTAACACCCATCATGCATGCGATCACTCAGCCAAGAAACGCGGAGTGGCCATTATGTTTTCGCGCCACCTTACATTTGAACTCATTGACTCACTCGCTGATAAAGAGGGTCGGTTCCTCATCTTGGTAGGTAAACTTAACAATAAACTCTGTACCCTGGTTAACATCTATGCCCCTAACCAAAACCAACATCGTTTTTTCTCAAAACTGGATACTTTGTTGACACGACTCCGTCAGGGGGACCTTATAGTAGCGGGAGACTTCAACACCGTCCTAAATAGCTCTCTCGACCGCTCTTCCCCTGTGGCTGCAGCCCTACCCATTTCAGACCCACTCTCCTCTAAATCTCTCCTCAGTCTCATGAAGTCCCAGCTTCTTTATGATTCCTGGAGAGTAAAAGACCCAACAGCTCGAGACTACACGTTTTACTCCTCACCTCACCAATCTTATTCCCGCATAGATATGATCCTGCTCAGCCATGACCTTGCCTTAAACCTCCAGGAGGCCCGGATCCATCCCCTGATTTGGTCTGACCACTCCCCCATTTCCATTGATCTTTCTGGCCTCACACCTCGTCCACGCCCCATGACATGGCGCCTTAACGAATCTCTCCTCCACAATGTAGACATAGTATCCCAGCTTAGATCACACCTAGAGACCTACTTCGAATTAAATGACTCACAGGAGATCTCTAAGTCTACTCTCTGGCTGGCGCATAAAGCGGTCATGAGGGGACATCTGCTCAGCATGGCCTCCAGGAATAAAAAAGAAACCCTCTCCAATATCAATAAACTCTCACTCCAACTCCATGATTTAGAAATCCAACATAAGAGGACCTTTGACCCTGCCACGTTAGTGGCCTTACATAAAACAAAAGCTCAACTGGATCTCCTTCTCTCCAAACAAGTTGCCAAGCGACTCAAATGGCTTCGCCAAACTTTCTATGAGAAAGGAGACAAAGCAGATAAAATTCTGGCATCTCGTCTCCGCACCGCTAGGACGAATAATAATATTGTCTCGATCCGTAACTCCCACAACCAGCTTCTCTACGATCCTGCGGCCATCAGAAAATCCTTCCAACAATATTACACAGAATTGTATAACCTCCCACCCTCCCCCACCTCCCCAACACAACAATCCAATGCCACTCTAATCTCAGAATTTCTAGCCAACTCCAAACTTCCGAAATTACCCCACCAAGCTCTTGAACATCTCAATGAGGAGATCTCGATAGAGGAAATCCAGCAAACCATTAAAGGGCAAAAAAAAGGCAAAGCCCCAGGCCCCGATGGCTTCACGGCCGCTTATTATAAGAAGTTTTCGGGCTTGCTTGCTCCCCACCTGCGCTCCCTTTACAACAATGTTCTTCAGGGAGACTCCTTCCCCCCTGAAATGCTCGAAGCTAGAATTGTAGTAATCCCCAAAGAAGGGAAGGACCCCCTCCACTGTGCAAGTTACAGACCAATCTCCCTTCTTAACCTTGACTTGAAAATATATGCCAAAATTCTGGCGAATCGTTTAAACCAAATCCTCCCTTCCCTTATCCATTATGATCAGGTGGGGTTTATCCCGGGACGCAAGGCGAGAGATAATACCAGAAGAGCCATTGACATTATCCACGTTGTCAACTCAAGGAGCTCCCCAACTATTATGCTCTCTCTCGATGCTGAAAAAGCATTTGATAGGATCTCCTGGGACTTTATGAGGGCCACCCTTGAGGCCTTTGGATTTGCTGGCAGCTTCCTCACTGGCGTCCTGGCATTATATACGACTCCCCGTGCCAAAGTTTTGATTAATGGTATACCCTCAGACCCGATCTTGATCCAAAACGGCACAAGGCAAGGTTGCCCCCTATCACCCCTTATATTCGCTCTAGTGATCGAACCCTTGGCTTCCCAAATTAGATCCAATCCCAACATTCAGGGGGTGCAGGTGGGTAGCATCAACTCCAAAATTTCTCTTTTTGCGGATGACGTCCTCCTCTCTCTATCCCAACCAGCGATCTCCCTCCCCAATCTCTATGAAATTCTCCAAGCCTATGGGATCACCTCTGGTTATAAAATAAACTATGCAAAATCAGAGGCCATGCTGCTGCATGTCTCCCCTCGGGAAACGGATCTCCTCCAGACAACCTTCAATTTTAAGTGGCAAAAAAGAAAGATCAAATATTTGGGAGTTTTCCTCACCTCACGCTATGACCTCCTCTTTCCTGAAAACTTCCCTCCCCTTTTCGCTAAGATGCTCTCTGACCTGACCTCCTGGAAACGCCTCATTATCTCCTGGCTGGGCAGGATCATAGCAATCAAAATGTCTATTATACCAAAATGGTTATACCTCTTTCAAACACTCCCGGTCGCAGTTCCTGCCTCCTTCCTTTCTAACATACAAAAATCCCTCATCCGTTTTGTTTGGAATCACAGACCCCCACGGATCTCAGCCAGCATTCTCAAACGACCAATCTCTTCTGGCGGCAGAGGTCTCCCCGACATTAAACTATATTACCTGGCCTCCCACTTTTCACAAATTGTTACCTCATATGCCCCCCCAGGCTCCACTTCCTGGCTCGATATAGAATCGGCTTATACTACCTTGCCCTATCTTACACCCTTATGGGGTCTCTCCCCTGCACATCGCCCTCCTGCATCTAAAATGCTCCCTACTATCAAGTTTGACATCAAGTTATGGGATTTTTACTCCTTTAAACTGAAGCTTACCACACAATTATCCCCCTTAACCCCCATTTGGCACAACCCTGTATTCCCTCCTGGACTCTCCGCCGCGAGAGCTCGTCTTTGGAATAAAGCTGGCCTTAAATTCCCGATAGACTTCTCCAAAGCAAACCACTGGCTCCCACTGGCAGAACTCCAACGTCACTCCCCATCCCGCATACTTAGTCCGTTTGAGTTTTTCCAAATTAGTCATTTTTTGCGATCCCTCCCACCTACCTATGTTTTGCGAGATTTAACCCCCTTTGAAGATCTTTGTAAAAATCACCCTAGGGACAGAGGCTTGATATCCCAACTTTATGGTATATTTATTGCTGCTGTCCTTCCTACTCCGAGGGCACATGAGGCTGATTGGGAAAGGGATCTAGGCCCCCCTCCGGACGATGAGGCATGGGACGACATGAGACTGGAGATAGCCAAAAGCTCCATATCCACCAAACTTAAAGAAACCTCTTATAAAATCTATTACCGTTGGTATTATACCCCTACTCGACTCCACAGCATGTTTCCCTCTTCTTCACCTTACTGTTGGAGGGGTTGTGGCCACAGGGGAACTATGCTCCATATATGGTGGACCTGCCCAACTATCTCCTCCTTCTGGGATGTGGTTTGTGGCATTCTAAACTCTCTATTTGAGGCTCCCGTTGCAAAGGACCCCTGGGTATTTCTACTATGCTATCCTCCTCCAGAACTTGACAAATTTTCCAAAAAACTAGCCTCACATATACTGACAGCGGCTAAATCCCTTATCGCGCTAAACTGGAAAAAAACGTCCCCCCCCTCTCTAACAGCCCTCAAAAAACAAATCTGGCATGTCGCAGCCATGGAACAGATTACCTATTACCTCCATGATAGAGGCCATGTTTTTAACCAGGTTTGGGCTCCTTGGCAGTTTGTGGAAAGCTCGCGTCCCCCTAACAATTAGCCCCGTGATAAGGACCCATGTGGGGTAAGTCCAGCTCCCTTATACGCTTTGCCCCCTTATCTTCTTGAGTCGTCTACACACTCTCCACCCCCTGAGCTCTTTCATATACCTGCTTTGTGGTCTTCCCCCCCCCCCCCCCCTTCCTTTCTGATTCCCTTCCCCCCACTCCCACATTTCACACTTTCACTACAGTTATATACAATTTGATACCGCATATAAAATTGTAAAAATGGTTGTCTCATTATAAGCTTCTACGTACATGTTGATTCAACTGTTCTGACTGTTTTTGTACGTCTGTTCAATAATAACACTCTTATTCCCTGTATTTGCTTATATGACCAACCAAAATAAAGAATTTAAAAAAAAAAAAAAAAAAGAACTGTTTTTCCTAGCAAGAAGTTGTTTGTGTCTGTCATCTGCTGGGTGTCAGCATCACAGTGGTGTTATCATGTGATTACAAAGGGCAGCCAGATTCAGCTGTCCACCTAACCAACCAGATGCAATGGTGGTGAATGAAATTTGTTTAATACCACTATCAAGTAACAATCTGTTATAAGATGTCAGTTGCAGTGGGAAAACATTGCTGTGTTGTAGGAAAAAGCAATAAACCTCTGGACTGTGAACTGTGGAGCAGCAGTCTGTATGCAAAAAAAACAAAAGTTTTAAAAACTACTTCTTATTATAGCGCCACACCTGCTGTTTCATTAAGGCTGTGAGTTGGGTGTGTTCCAAAAATCTTTTCTACTTTGCCTGTGTAAGATGCTAAAGCACCTGTTTGTTTTGCAAAGATAACAAAAGTTTTAAAAAATGGATCACTACAGATGAATCATAATGGTGCCTCAGTAAAGTTCCGGATCCTCTTTCTCGCACAGATGTGGCATAGCTAAATCCCTGAGCGCAATAGAATGGTAGTAGTATATAGTATACAATATCTCAGTCTTTTATTTGGAAACAGACAATAGTTCCTTTAACAAATGTGTTAAATGAAGCAGCTTCTATAAATAACTTATTGCTCATAGAAATGATGTTCCTCTATCATCACAATAGTTATACAGACTACTACTCCGTATATGCCGGCGGTCATGTTGTAGCATAATAATCTTGTGCCATGACAAATAACATTCCCAGGCTGGTTGGTATCTGTGGTTTCACAAGACTGAACAGTATCTAATAGTCACAAAGTTTCCTTAATGAAGTTATTGGTAGGAAGCATAGTATAAATGCTGGGCTCCCGTTTGGTTGTTGGGTTCAGGACATATACCGTGTAGGCACACTAACACTGCTTTGTGTTTAAATGGTAGGCTGAGTACTGTAATTCTACTAATAACAATAAGTTCTGGCAGATAGTTCAGTCTCTGCACCAAACAAAATGGCTGATCCTTGATGCTGCATTCACTTGTCTCAAAATGGTGGTGTTTAACATTACAATTCCTTTAACTGGTGGGCAGTCTTAGTTACAGTTCTGAAAAACAATGATATCTTCTTGCTAGTGGGGTTGCTTAGAGGATTTATACTTAGAGTGGTTCTCTTGTTTCTCAATACTCTTGTGTCTCAAAAGGTAGAACGTTCCACTCTTATAGGGTATAGTATACAGACTTACCCCAGTACCACAGTACTTTTTATGTCTCAGTTGCTGCTTTGTTCCTAAGAATAAAACTTTTCAGTCACACTGTTGTTATCTCCAAGTAGCCTCCTGTTTGTATCTTGCACTGCTCCTGCTCTTTTCAAACAGCACCTCACACCACACTTCCCTCATTTTTATTTCAGCCGAAGTCTCCATTTTAGATACACCCAAATCTAGCGTGATTTCAGCTGTGATGTCTCTCTCAGTCTGTCCCTCCTTGTCTGACTATGATTCCTGAGTTTGCACAGATCTTTTAAAGGGGCCCATACACATATATCAAGCTCTGGGGCACTACATTTTCTCATTTTCTCCCCTTCTGAATATTACATACCCCTATGTAATCTGACTTGTAACATTTCAAAACATTACATACACATATTACTCAGGAAATGCATTACTCACAATAATCAATATTTGCATCAGATGACCTATTGTCGTTATTGAGCTGGGAGTACACCCCTTGTGCTTCTCTCTGACCTACTCAATGTTATTTCAGCCTCCTTCTCCCTTTCTGGTTCTGGAGTTTGTACTGATTGGCTTGTAGTGCATGTAGTTGCTGACCAATTTAGGAGCATGAACATGACCATGGGATCAATAGGATGCTAAAGAAGGTTTGGTACCTTTGGACTCGACTAGGTCATGCCTGTAGGTGTTTCACCGTCTGGCTCAGAGACACAGATTTTTAGCTGACTGTGGTATGTCCAAATTTTGCTCTTTAGCATTTTTATGCTGGCTCACGTAGTTCGGAGTGTCCTATTGTGAGGCTTCGACAATTGGATAGGGAGTGGATTCCCATTGGGCATCTAGTTTACTTCTTGGGTAGTTCATTTTGAACTACACTCTATCTCCGATTCCCAATGGTTCTGCACAAGCGTTTTGATTATCTTAGTTCTCTTGGCGAGCGTGAACTATCTGCATATTCTCTTCCACAATCTCTCGGGCCTCCCAAATTCTCCTCTGGTATTCAGTTACCAAGCTGTTGTGTGCTTATCTTCTCCTAATTGCTTGGATGTTACTTTATACTTCAGATCCACAGACAGCTTACCCTGTCTTAAAAACATGAGGTAGTAGGGGGTATACCATGTAGAGTATTGTTCTGTAATGTTGTAGAGAAACACGAGTTTAGGCAATAGCTTAGACCAATCTAACCTCTGAGGAAGTGGAAAAGCTTGCAACATACTGATGATTGTCTTGTTCATCCTCTCACATAATCCATTTCCTTGCGGGTGATATGCAGTGGTCTTTAATTTCTGATACTGATACATTTGCCAGAATTCAGTGAAGAGTTCGGATTCAAAGGCTAACCTCCCTTTGGTCAATATCTTCTCTGAAAAGCCATAAGGTCTCAGAAATATTTTGAGCAAGACTTCTGTTGTGGTTTTAGCAGTCAAGTTAGAGGCAGGTGTCCCTACTGCATACTTGGAAGAGTGATTGGTGATCTTTAGGGCATATTGATACCCAGTGCTGCTGTACTCCAATTTCATATGATGCAGCGTCACTAGCTCCAATGGTTGGCTGCTCTTGATAGGGTGCAAAGGTGCTTGATGCGTAGGCCCCACTTGCCTCTTGAGACTGCAGGTTCGCCACTCCTCACAACATTTCTCAAAATCTGGACTCATGCCTACCCAGTAGTATCGTTTCGTAATGTATTTTCGGTCTTGAAGACTCCAAAGTGTCCGTATTGGCCGTGGTATGCCTCGAACATTTGCCTTATGTGTTGCCTGGGAACAACCACTTGCTCGATTGTGGTGTGGGTTTTAGGATGTTTGTTTAGCCACACTATCATTCCCTTCTTGATCCTCAAATGGATCCTCTGTATCACAATTGATTAAATTCAGGCTCCGCCATGAAGAAGAGTAATAGAGAAATGGAAGCGCTGGTATAGTAGATGATATTTATTCAATTGCTAAAATAAGGTATTAGAACACATAAACACATACAATAAAAACATACAATACAAATTTGTACAATGAACCCCAGACAAATGGCTGTTAGAATCACTATACCGGTATAAGTGAGTAGCCTGCAGGCATTATAATAGATCATATGAGCTCATACAAGTTACATAATATTTTCTTTCATTCCTTCCATCAAAATTTCCTGACAATGAGTGTAAGTATGTCTTTACTTCTCAGTGTGCTCCTCAAAGAACATAAGTGTAGTGACCAATAGTACATTACTGATGAAAAAGTCTCAGATGTATAATCCTTGAGTCTGGCAGCCTGAGATAGGAATTCCTTTCCAGTCAGTAGTTTGGCGAGTTGGCTGAGGACAGGGTTCTCTCTCTGCCACTTTAACCAATATGTCTCTTCCTCTTCTTTAGATCGGTCACCATCGGAACTGTTAGATGAGTGCACTCGGAAGGCAATAGTGTTTTGCCGGGCAGTTTCTGTGAGGAAGGTTTGTAGCTCCACTGTCCCCCATTCCTTCTCATCTGTCACTGCATTTGGGCGTCACGATAGAGCATTCGTATTTACATTCACTCGACCACTTTGGTACTTGATTGCATAATCGAAGTTCACCAAACTGGAAGCCCACCTTTGTTTGATCGTTCCAAGTTTTGCTGTCTAGATGTAGATGTGCCAGAGGGTTACTATCAGTGTATGCCATGACGGGTGAAGCAGCTTAATAGTGCCAGAATTTCTCGGTCACTGCCAGATCAGGCCCAGGAACTGCAACTTAAATGCACTGAAGTTTGCCTCTGCCAGGGCATCATAGTCTTATTCGTTCGGCTCAACCTTGGCCTTACAAATCACAGTTGTCTCCTTATTAGTCTTCAAGAACAGGAAGTGAAGATCTGCCACTCAGACCTTCCGGATTTTCCTCTGTGGGTCAGCGAACCTCTGAAGGGATTGCAAGACGTGGACTGCGAGCGCCAGTGTGCCACTTTTGGTAAGCAGAAATGGCTTTGCATCTTCTGCCTCTCTGGACATCTTCTTGTTGCTAACTCTCTTCTCTGTGCAGAAATCAACCATCTGGAGAGTGTTACAAGACTTTCATTCCCAGAATCACAGGTGCGACCTGAGTTTTGTGGACATTCATAATGATGTACTCTTGCTGTGGGAGCAGAGCTTCTACAATCCACATGTTGGTTCCCAATATCCCCGACACGAGATGCTCATGCCATATGTGACGATACCAGGTTTATCTGGCCCAATTATACCCACTTCACGTTTGCTGGCCACCCAGGGAAGCCTACCCAGTACCTTCTAGGGTTCCTATTGTCGAAGTCAGTAAATTGGATAAAGTCATTTCAATTAAAGTCTAGCAAACTTGGTTGTCTTTGTTTGAAAAGATGCGTACGGTACGCATCGACGTACAAGGGCACGCTACGGCGTGAAAGGGCGTACGCATCCACTACACGTGGCAGCAACAGTAATTGGTCTTTTACCATACATTCGCACAAACACGCATACTTATAAAATAGTACACATTAATGGTAGTTGCAACACATAGTCAGTTATGTCGAAATATAGTAGTATTTATATGTTATATCAGAGTTACCTGCATATTAGTGAAATACACGGAACGGGTTAAAGGAATAACATCATGAGTGGTATCATAATGAACCTTGTTACATATCCTACTGTTTGGTTCACTCTGCGAGGGAATCGCAGAGTGCATACGCAAGTTATGAATGATAGGGAATTATGAACTACTTAAGACTAAGGAATCCTGGCGGGAAGAGCAGAGCATACCCCCTGCAGAGATGACCCCCTCCTTTGGATTCCTTAGGATGAACCAGCCAATGATTGACGACCCCTTGGACATTCCTGAGACCCGGACCAATAGATGCAAGCTATACCATCTCCATTGTATTACTGTATTTGATTGTGTATAAAAGCAGCAGCTTGTGATCCAGAGTGCAGACATCTTGTCCCCAGACTTCAGGATTGAATGACTGCACTGGATCCAGAGCGCCTGCGATAAGTAACGGCTGTATTTACTATTACTTCGCTTGAGCATATTTTTCCACTTATTGCGAATAAATCTTTGTGCTTTGGAAACACAAATCGAGGTTCGACAATCGTTATTGGTTAGCGACAATACGCACATAACACTATAGTCACTCAGGCAAATGCAGTTAGAATGTACAATACATTTATTGTAATAAAAACAATCACTGGAATATTATACGCACAGTAAATAAATGTCAGACAGGTTTACCACATTATCTGTCCCTTACCCCACTAGCTTAAGGAGTTACAGTCATTGGGCTGTCCTGAATTGTGGAATCTATTGAACTCAGGGATTCACACAACCATTGGGAATTTTAGGGATTGAAACAAACCAAACTAAATAGTTCACGATGTCCCTCTGGAGTTTTTAGTAGCAAGGCTAGTCTCTTTATTCACAGGTACAGATGCAATAGATGAGCCATCTATGGTCTCTAGAGGAATGGTTCTGGTACCATTCAATATTCCTCTATGGTAGGAACATGATGTCATTTGTCAAATCCAATATCAATAAAATGTCCCATAGATGCAGAATTCATCAAGTCTGGACCAGGTATGTAACTGTCACCCTGGCCCAGAAATAGTTGAAAAGAACTGTTGGTGTGGGATACAGTCAGAAGATCTCAGATGATTTCTCCAAAGATGGAATTTAGCATGACGCAGATGTTAAAGGTTTCTAGATGGCTTATGATTCTTTCCTCAAATAGAACATTCTGTCAAAAAGTATTTTGACCTGGCACAGTGGTGGCAGAGATTCAGTTCTCTCATCCTAAGTTTTTGC
Source organism: Mixophyes fleayi (assembly GCF_038048845.1). Classification (NCBI taxonomy): domain Eukaryota; kingdom Metazoa; phylum Chordata; class Amphibia; order Anura; family Limnodynastidae; genus Mixophyes; species Mixophyes fleayi. The sequence goes on along the minus strand of NC_134404.1, from coordinate 27,693,911 downwards.
TGCATGCATGTTGTACTGGCAAAATAACACATTTCTCTTCATTTCTCCATGGAAAGTTCAGTGAGACAAGTGTCTATTGCGATGCATGTGTCCATAAAAATTTACAGATCCTGAGGAGAGTGTACGCAGGATAATTTATACATAATGTTATCATTAAGTCTTTGCCAAAACTGAAGTTGTTTTGCAGCCTTATTCCAACCTGTATCCTCCATCCACTGATGACATTATAGAACATATTCTAAAACAGAATGGGGAACATTGACATAGATTGTACAGTATTAATTTCACAGCAGTTGTCTTGTGTGAATTCTTTATCTCTCTTCTAGTCAGAAGCTTGATAAAGAATTTAACAGGAGAGCTTGCTTTTCCAATAATGATGTGGCCCAGGATATGGCATCTACTTTATGTAAAGTAAGGACCATGCCAACATTTAAGAAACCTATGCCACAGGTTCTGATAGATAAACCTACATTGGGCTATTAAAGAGCAAAATTGCACGAAATTCTCTGGAAATGTCACATTTGGTTCAGGCTCCTTAGTGTTTGGCCATGGCAGATTAACCACAGGAGATGCAGAAACTGTTCTACTGTCTATTGGTATGGCATTGGCCCCAGTGGTAGCCATACTATGTGGACAGATTATTCTGTAATGGTATGTGCAAGTAGCTTGAAATGGACTGCAATGATTGCTGGCCACATTATAATCAATAGTTGTGGTTAGTGAAGCAAATATCCACACTATATACAAAGGAGCCTCCTGACAGCTGTAGTCAAAAGCATGAAAGAGGTTAAGAACTGCAGTCCTGGCCATATACAGAGTTCACAATTTGCTGTAGGAATCAAAATTGGTGCCCAGATTTTGGCACACAGCGCATCCTGAAGATTCCAAGTGGCTATGATAGGAATAAATGTCCAGGGGTTATCTGTACTTGTGTCAGGGTGAATGCTAAAGATTCAGTACACAGTAATATAGCAACCAAGAATGGTTAGTAACCATAGTCAGGGAAAGAAACAAAGATTACACACAGGAAAGACACAGTTGTATTTGCAAGTACTGCAAGGGTTAATGCCCAAAGTGTAGTGCATTAGGAATAACAATAATCATGACAAGGTACATGCCAAAGATTTTGTACACTAAAAGGTGGTAAGGAGAGCAATAGGAATGCAAGACTCTGGTTCAGGACACTCAATAATCTGGCTAGGGACTGATATGCTTGCTGAGTACATATAGCAGCTAAGGTGCACAGGGCGTCAATAAAGTTTCTGCTGATCAAGTGCATTCACACACTGGGACATGGTTTAATACGGGCATCATAGCCCCCCTGTGTCTCAACCAAAACTGCAGAGGCAGCAAAGTACATAAGGAATATTTACAAGCAAGGCATTCATAGAGCTGACCCTGATGGCATAGGATCTGTGATACTGTTAAGGCGGTTTGTGACACAAATAAACCAACAGATTTACTTTCAGCTCTAACATTTTTAAAACATGCATTTATATATATATATATATATATAGTCTTTAGGAAACTGAAAAAAAATTACCATTGTCCTTTTGTAGTGTAGATATCACTGGTCGCTTTGGTCTATTAGAAAACTGATCAGCATGGTTGATTAGAGCATCTTTAATAGTATCAAAGCCACATAAGATGACCACCTTTGCCATGCCTAACTGGAAGCTGTATACTGTGCCATACATCTTAGACATCTGTAAATACAATAAGCAATAGCAGAAGTAATTGGAATATAGTCAGCCTTAAATTACATTATGTCAGTACAGTAACCATTTTTATCGGGAACTGCAGTAGTTATCTAAATCTTTAAGGATATATCACAAAGTAATCTCCAAAAAGGTATTCCTATAGTAAAGCGAGTATCTTGAAACCTAAGATGTGAAAGGATATTACGGGTCGGATATCGCTTTCCCCTAAGTATCAGAATGGTTGGGAAAACAACTCTTGCATCTACAGTGATCTCTAGATGGATACAACTTTGGTAACTGTGATGTGTATCACTTCTTGGCAGCTAAGAAAGAAGAGTACATGGAATACTCCAAAAACATACTGGTAGGTTAATTGACCCTAGTCTGTCTGTGTGTGTATTAGGGAATTTAGACTGTAAGCTCCATTGGGGGCAGGGACTGATGTGGGTGAGTTCTCTGTACAGTGCTGCGGAATTAGTAGCACTATATAAATAAATAAATAAATGATGATGATGATGATGAATAAAACCATTATGATTGTGGAAAGGAGAGAGTACAATAATGCAGCATACAAGTTTGTGGAACTTTTATTTTACTTAGGATAGGATGACAAATAAGAGAGCCATTAGTGTAAGTGTAAATTGCCATTCTACATTTACACCCTCCTACACAAGTACTTCCTTATCATTTTAGGTTCAATTTAGTAAATTTATTTAAATATCTGCCCATTTCTCCTATTATAAATGTGGGGAAATTAATTATTCTCATTTAAATTCTCTTGAAATACTTTCTGGACTAGAGAATGGAAAAAAAAAAATCTTAAATATAGCTAATTCAGTTGTAGACATAAATGCTTTCGTAGTGTTTTTGCAGAAGTAATATATTACCTCTAGAAATGTTTTATGAGGTCTTGCCATGTCGATCATATGTAAATTCCCAATGATGGGTAAAGTCTTTGGACCCGGGGGTAAGTTCTTGTAAGTGTGTTTTTTCCGATTGTTAAAAACATAGGCCAAAAATAGGATGACTACAGCGGACAGAAGAATTGAGACAGGATCCATGACAAACAATGTCTTCTGTATAATCTAGAATATAAAGACAATACATAGGACTTTTAATAGAAAATTAAATATCCATATACATAAAATGCATATTGTTGATGTTCCTACAACAACCCTTAACGCAACTTAACTTATACCATAATAATAAACCAATAACCACACGACAATTAATTAAAGTTGGAAAAGAGGAGTTTATTAAAGAAAGACTAAATACGAAAACTAAGGTGGTGGCGAAAGCATGACAGTCAGTCATTGATGACGCGCCCACATCGTGTGTGATGTGATGCGGCCGCCTGTAATATTCAAGAAATATGAGAAATATGGCATCCACAGGTGAGGAGGGGGGGGCGGCCAGCCCAAAAAGCGGCTAGACTGACCGATGCCCCCCAGCCCAGCCCGCCCCTGAGTCAGCCACACTTAGCAGAACCAATAAAGGTGCAAAAAGGTTAGACCATTATACCACCTACCCAGGTTATACCTTATCTATTGGCCGGTGCTAAGATGTTCTCGAGTGTCTACTATTTTTCTTGACTCGACAATGGCATGTGACCGCTCAGCAGGCCAATAGGTCCTCCTAGAGGTCCAAGACGCTGGTGACTTCGAAAGGAGTATGGTTAAAATTAACAGATAACAAGCACCATATGCTCTCTGGTTGCTGACTGAGCTGCTCTCCTACCCCAAGGCAACTGAAAATAGAAACCACCAACTTGACCTCAGCAGCAGGGTGGGTGGGTGGCCACAGCACAGCTCGAACACACAAGACCACTCGCAGGGATTAGAAGCTAAAGCAGTGAAAGCGGCCCCTCCCTTGTGCTGCTATTGGCTGCAACATTCTGAGGAAAGTTAACTCCGTGAGGGTAGGTTGCAGAAACCCAAACAAATCATTTTAACTGCGTTCAGCTGATGGGCTTCTCTTATATTTATAAGCAATAGTCAAAAATCTTTCTTATGTACTCCTTTGTATTTTTCCATCAGAGCGAGGTAGAAGAAGCTGGAAGATCGACATCTGAGGATGTCCAAAGGTTGAAATACGGTGCATTATTATAAATAAGTATTGTGTGGTTTTGCAACAATTACACTACAGAATGTAGGGCCCAATACATTTTATAATTGTACATCATGGCATTCTTTTTAAATCGAATCCTGTTATTTCCATGTTCAAAGCATTAAACTGTGGCCCAAAATGTTACATTAGGAATGGTTAACTATAGGCAAAGTAGCTTATGAAACTAATGTGGGGTCTAAGCAGCAGAGAGGTTGTGGAAATAGAGATAAACTCAGCTTTGAATGTATATGTAATTGGTCTGCTGATTTACTGATCCAGACATCATTTAGATGTGGCAGCTATTTTTTTATAGTTCGGGATAGATATAGTTGAAAAATTGCAATGTTGAGTGTTTGTTTTGAGATGGAACAACACTTAGGGGTATATTTACTAAACTGAGGGTTTGAAAAATTGGAGATGTTGCCTATAGCAACTAATCAGATTCTAGGGGGTATATTTACTAAACTGCAGGTTTGAAAAAGTGGGGATGTTGCCTATGGCAACCAATCAGATTCTAGCTGTCATTTTGTAGAATGCACTAAATAAATGAAAGCTAGAATCTGATTGGTTGCCATAGGCAACATCTCCACTTTTTCAAACCCGCCGTTTAGTAAATCTAGCCCTAGGTGTCATTTTGTAGACTGTACTAAATAAATGACAACTAGAATCTGATTGGTTGATCTAGGCAACTTCTCCACTTCTCAAAACCGCTGTTTATTAAATATTCCCCTGAGAGAGCTATGGAGCTCTTTCAATATATTTATATGGATCAATGCAATTTCTAATTACACCCTTATGCATAAGTAAAGCTACATAATGAGAACAACATAATCTAATTTGTTGAAGTAGATTCTTTTTATCTCTTTGACCTATTAATGTGAATAAATTGGATACTCTTGAGTCCTCAGTTTTAATAGGCATTTGTTTTGCTTACATTCTGCAGCACGCATGGACATTCAGGTAGCTAGATTGATAATAAGATAAGAATAACGACATAATAAGATATGAAAAAAGATAAAATAATTATGTATTGTGTTTAATCTGAGCACCCGATCTAACAATTCTTTACAAGCAAAACTCCCTTTATTATGTTCTATTGAAAGAAATAGTGATTGTAAATAAATCATTGCCCACCAATATTCTTCCTACCATTCAAAGTTTTCTGTAAGTTTCAAAGAATGGTAGCATATTTCAAATAACAAGGAAGTTTGACCACAAATTGCTTTAGGACAATATCTACATACTCTAAAGAATGAAAGGTGAGGGCTACAACAAAATCCTCTATAGGATCCCTATTTAATACTGTATAAGATTTAGGAGTTTATTTACTAAACTGCGTGTTTGAAAAAGTGGAGATGTTACCTATAGCAACCAATCAGATTCTAGCTGTAATTTAGTAGAATTTACTACATAAATAACTGGAATCTGATTGGTTGCTATAGGCAACATCTCCACTTTTTCAAAACCGCAGTTTATTAAATATACACCTTAATGTCTGTTAAAGGGACTAATAGTATGACAAATATGCTAATGGTCATTTCATTACTTATTTATTACTTTTATCATCAGCAAACTCCTCATAAAGATAGTTCAGGTTTAACCCAAGGAATACAATTCCTATTCTGCTCTAAATCCACAGAACCAATATTTATATCATAAGCTTAGGCTTATATTTTCAAGACTATACATAAAATGTTGCTACATTTAAAATGTTTTTTTATTCTAATTATGATTCTAATTGTAACAATCATATGCATAATATAAAACATTATATTAATCATAGATGGTATCATACATGTTAACACATTACATTAATTTATTCCTTCATATACACATATATATATCTAAGCATTGTATATATGTGTAAGTGGGCATGTCAGAATCATTTCATTTTGTATTTAACTTTGTGTAAATGCCAGCATGCCTTGTATGGAGTGAGGGTGTGTCTGAATCTGTATTAACGGTGTGTGTGCAAGCTTGTATTGTATATTTTTTATACATGAGCCAAAACCTTATATTCTCCAACTATTTCATTCCAGTTTTCTCAGTCAAACTTCAGCTACCTCACAGAGAAACATATACCATTTATATCACACTTTATATGCATGTGTTTAGCGGAATATATCTCAGAATATTACATCATACTTCAAGAAAGATATTATGTATCTCACAAAAGGCACTAGTCAAGGTAGTCGTATTAACTGACAAAGACAGCCCTTTTGAAAGCATGGAAGCATTAAATCAAACTCACTGTCATTATCTCATAACACAGGAAAGCATCATTACATGCTAGCTATACAACCATGCACCTCTATAAATTCAACATCTCTTGCAAACCAATTCATGTGAAGCAGGCACAATATCTAATTATATGAGCACAGTATAATGCCTTATTAGCACAGTATATATCACTATGATACCATTTATATCACACATCAATCACATAGACACATCCCTATAATTTAATTCATATCAGAAACTGTACATATTCCATGCAAACTCTATTACATCAGTTTCACATTATAATTAGTACTAACTCTGCAAATTCCCCCAAACTATAGCATAGACAGATGCTAGCACACAATTTCACTTTATAACTAGTACCAATTGTCTTCTATTTAATCCATTCAAACTAAACCATATATTACATGACTACAGTTGGAAATTCTAGCTATCTTGTAAACTTTATAATCGCAACCATGTATAGACACTAACTCTGCCATCCTTTGATGCCTCACACTCCATAAATACTTTCATGTCCGTGGGCTTCAATGTGGTAAAAAGAGCAAGAGACTAAGAGAGAGAGAGCCTTCACTCTTGTGTGTTATGAGATATAAAATCTTCCTCTGGGTGGAGAAACTCTGCCACAGGAAGCAGTCATTGTGTGTGCTGTGGCTCGCAGCATTTGATACGTAAATGCAAGCTGCTTCTCAGGCCAAAATATGTTCCACTATTTTTGTGTACAACAGCCAAGCATGTGTTAGAAAAATAAAATATCCTTATGAGCATTACCAAGAAACCTATTGGATTCTTTAAGGTAGTCTTTATAATAAAACATTCCCCCACCTGCTTGTTTATAATCAGACCCTTGAAAATGATAAGGGAAAAAGAGTGTATTTTTAACATTACTTTGTGCATCGCTGCATAGTGGCCAGCTCTGCTGGTATATTTATAGGGAAGACCAACAGTGGGTCTTCTGAAGTCTAATGCCTGCTATATTTGGTGAATTTGTGGGGAAACTTAATTAGAACAGGCTAAATTATCTGGAGCATTTAACTTCCACTAAAAAAGCCGGTCTAGACATTTCATAACCGGTTCTGTTTTGATCACAAATAAAGTATTGATTTTTCTATATAATGTAAGTTCATTACCTATTTGTTTATGAAATGTGTTTAATATTAAGCAACACTAGCGTTTATCTTTCTCTGTTATCTGTTTTATATTCATATCATGTTGCCGACCATGTGCAGACCACATTGGAAGTCCATAAACAGATAAGCTTCTTTATTTCTATCTCTAGTGCACTGGAATCAATAGCATGTGATTAAGACGTCCTCCATGATATAATAGCATACTATACAACCCTGCTTTTTCTTTTGGTATTTTATATACCCATTGGAGCTGTTAAGCATTAAGAGAAGGATCAGACCTGAATTTTATATGCAGATATTTGACAGAAATATTTAGTAGAAATATATTAAGGGTACGCATCCACCTATACTCTAATATAAAACACTAAGGCAACCTCTGTTGCATTTTTGATTTTCAGATTTAACACCTGCAATCCAAGGGAAGGATTCTACCTAATACTCAAGAGATAGTAATTGTATATTTATGATTTATTTTTAATAAAAAAAAGGGTGTATTTTTCCTAACACTCATCCTAGGTATTACTATAAGAAAAGAGAAGGAAGAAAGTCCAGCACCCAAGAGCATTTCCTAAATGTACACACAGATAAGAGTGTGAGTAATTGACTAGATTATCTTGGAAGAGTATAATAAATAACTAGAGTGTAGAACATATTCACCCTCCTATTACAGCATGCATTACACAGATTTTATGTTAAACAAACATATGAAACTGAGTCTCTACCTTTGTCCCCTTTTTGAGCCCTGGGGTTTCCTCTATTCAGTTCTCTCTACCTGCTCTCCTCTGCATTTCTCTCTCTCGAACCTTGACTAGAGAAAGTGATTCCTTTCTAAATCAGCATTGTTACATTATTTTGTGACTGTACCCAAAAAAAAAAAATTTGTCAAATAAAACACAGGCATACAAACACTGGACTAATTTTCTCAAAAGCCATTTAAACTATCAGGTACATTTTTGTTCCACAGAAGGCAACATAGGAACATAAAGAAAACATACAAACTCCACACAGACAGCACACTGATGAGAATCAATTTGGCCCCAGCGCTGTGACGCATAAATGCCAACCAATGTAGGACTAATTTGGACTTGGACGTAAGCTGCATCATCTAATACATGGAGATGCAGAAAAGGAGAGGACAGTCACAAGCAAGTACAGCACAAGTATAGTAAGGGCATGTTCATATAATTACAATGCAATTAAACATCTGCAGAATTTTTTAAAGAGGATTATCTCTGCTGAAGTGCTGGTGCAATGATACACAGTGATGATGATGATGATGATGACAAATAGCAGCACAATATTGCTGCTTCTGAGTGGCTGATTGTGTATTGACCCCTCCAGTACTTAAATAATTAATGGCTATATTATATAAAATTGCAGCCCTCTATCCACGTTGCTTAATTAACATTTTTATTAGGACTATTGCATAGAAGAAGTTACCTATTTGAATTTAAAAAAACAACAGATGTTTGAGTTTATTTTATTTTGTATTTAAGATTTGTTGTTTTATTTAATTGCATTTTATATTGAATGTAAATTGTGCATTTACTAATAGACACTATTACAGTATTTCTTAATTGCATTACACTGCATTACATTATTGAGTTGTAGGCAAAAAGGGTAATGTGACTTTAGCATTTATTACTAATACTGTCAGGACACAATACTTTGTTGGTGAGGACATATATCTGACATATGCCAAATATTACTGCTTTGGGACTGGATGCATTGTGGGATTATTAGAACTGACGTTAATATGCGTTTTTGTGAGCATCTTATCCCTAACTACGAGTATATATGTGTCCACCTTATAATGAGCAGCATGGTGGCTAAGTGGTTAGGTCTTCTGCCTTACAGCAATGGGGTCTTGAGATCAATTCCCGACCATGGCCTTATCTGTGAGGAATTTGTATGTACTCCCTGTGTTTGCGTGGGTTTCCTCCAGGTGCTCCGGTTTCCTCCCACATTTCAAAAACATTCTGGTAGGTTAATTGGCTGCTAACAAAATTTACCCTAGTCTGTGTGTGTGTGTCTCTGTCTGTATATTAGGGAATTTAGACTGTAATCCCCAATGGGGCAGGGACTGATGTAAGTCAGTTCTCTGTACAGCTCTGTGGAATTAGTGGCACTATATAAATAAATGTAACAAATGGTAACAATGAGCCAATATGTTTCTGTGCTAATAAATAGTAAACTATTCATAAGGAATCCCCGGTCATTCAGTAGGCAATAAAAACAATAAAGCTCACATGAAACAATTAAGTACATATTATTATAGTGACATGTAAGACACAACCTGCAGATAAACATTTATGTGTGTTAGATGATACGCTTTACTCATCTGAATATTTAGTGTTTGCTATTAGTAAATCGGTATACACGTATTCGTTTATACAGGTAAATGACATATATTTACATTGACTTATCTTTAATGAGACAAATACGGATATTTCAAAGAATAAAGTCAAAAATTTGTATGATAAGTCTGAGAATTTGGTTTCTTACTGAGTACTGTCGAAGTTACAAAAAGCGCTGATTCAGTCTTCTATGCAGTATTCTCTTCTCCTGCAGAGTTGTGTGCTTTTAAACTCTTAGAGAATATTTAACCCATATGATTAGAACACACCTGACCTGCAGACGACTAAATAAATTCCAAATGACTCCACCCACACTGAACACTAGTCTTTCACAATACTGTATATGTATATAATACATGAGTGGTGTGAATGCTCGTAAAGTGATCCCTTTGTATATGCTAGTTTAAAACACAGGACAATACTGACATTATAGTAAGGTGGTGTTATAAAGAGGGTGACATGCAATGGAATGAACACATTTTAATGTAATTTTTTTTTGCAGAGAACACACCTGGCAATAAATGAAGGAGGCGTTATAATTTTTTTTATATCACTAAACTATGGTATCATTAATATCTCAGGCTTATTAGCACACTAGAGGCAATTCACTGAGGTAATACACCATATTTTTTGTATCCAGATACTCCTGTTTGTCTGAAAGAAATGTTCTTTCAGCCTAATACTACTTTAGAACCACTTCTTTAATTAATTAATTATTTAATTAATTAATTACACATTTTTCACTTTTCACAATTGAAACTGGATTTGCTGCATTTGAATTTTAAAAAGCAATAGTTTAAAACTAAAATGTGTGTATTATAAGGCACAGTCAACCTTCTACTTGAAAATACTTGAAAATGAAAGGATTTTTATTAGTAACTCAAAAGTTCCATGCTCATATACAATATATATTTTACATGGGGAACAGAACTTCAAGGGGTGTTTTATTCCAAATATATTTTACATGTGAAAACTTTGTATCCCTCTTCCTCAAGAATGTAAGCTCTCGCGTACAGGGTCCTCTCTACCTATTGTACCACGTCTGTCTATTGTCTGGCTCCCTCGTTCATCCTGTCACATCTTTTGCTGCACTCTGCGTGAATCCCTATAGCATTACTGACACTCAAGCCCATTCTATACAGACATGAGCTGTTCCTTTATACTGCCAATACCACACAACTGTATTCTTGCACTGAGTTGCAACTGTATATGGGCATGCGGCTGCTACTGCATTCAGGCATAGGCTGTTATTGTGTACTGGCGATAAATTTCTACTGCATTCTGACAATGGTTTGCTACTGTATAATGGCAATGGGCTGCTATTGAATAGGGGCAAGGATTTGTACTGTAAATGGACCGGGGAATCTTACAGAATACTGAAATGGGGTTATTAATGTATTCCGACAGGGACCTTTTATTGTATACTCAGATGAGTTTGTTTCTGTATATTAGGCATGAAACTATATTATATATTTGACATTTGGAGTTATAAAACTTGCTGGTGGGTGGTATTAATGGTGTCAGAGCTTGCAATTTCTCATCTGATTGCAATTTCTCATGAAGTTATTTAGCTATGTACAGTAAAACTTGTCCATTACAGGGTATGGAAGAACTAACCACTTTGTGTCTCTAGTTTCTACAGTACACCAAGCGTATGATGTCTCTGGAAGTACATTTTAAGACTGGTGGCACACTGTTTACTCTATGTGTATAGACTGTTAGATGTGTTACAGAAAGAATATTTTCAATGTCCCATGTTATTAATTAGTAGATAATGTTTTAATCCTCTCTCACAACATTCAACATACATATCTTCTCCTACACTACATTCTCCACCCCCAGTTCTTTATCTGTTGTTACTGATGATGCAGTTTTCACATTCCTATCTTCCCTTTCCCCGTCAGTCTGTCACCTTGATCTCATTTCCTCCTAAACCACCAACCCTCCCTCCAAAAATGCTTGTTAGCACCTAGGACCCTTCTTCCACCTGTCCCCCTCCAGTGGAAAAAATTATACAAATTACAAATAAAACGTAAATGTACAAGTACATGTGAGATTTACAAAGGAGGTTTACACTTGAGACAAAGGGTAATTAAGATTTTGAAATTGTGATTGTGAGAATTTTCAGTCTACAGGGAAAGGGCAATACTGATACAATCGGAGCTGGAGGAACTCAAAGTGGAGATGGGACTGTAGCTGGTAGAAGACACAGATGGGAGTGACATGTCATAAAGGAAGTGAGAGGCAGGTTAGTCATGTGGCCAATGATGTGTACACAGGTAGGTTTTAGGATCTCCTTTCTCATCCTTCTTGACCTCACTGCACTTTTCAAAACTGTTAAACACCCTCTTCTACTGCAAACCCTTCACCCCTTAATCTTTTAGCACTGTAATCATGGTTTGCCTCTTACTATTCTAACAATTGTTTCTTTTTATGACACATCCATTCCTCCCAACTTGTTAGTGTCAATCAAGCCTCTGTTCCCAGTCCTCTGCGTTCCTATTTTTATAATTCTTCTCTCAGTGAACTAATATGCGGCTTCAGCCTCCACTACCACTTCTATTTAGATGACATTTACCTATACATCATCTCCCCTTATTTCTATCCTCTATTTTATCCCATGTGTCCAACTACATCTAAACCAACTCCACTTGGATTTCCCAACTACACCTAAATTTCAGCTAGTTCAAAACTGAGCTCATCGTCTACACTTTAACCGGTGTCACTACTAAACTTCTAAATACCAGAACAAAACTGATCTTCCTCTTTCTCCACTCTCCATCCACTGTTATGACTGCCCTACTTTGTCAATGACCACACTGACTCCCCATACCCTCATTCAATATATTCTTATTCCTACCCACTAACATGTGCCTTGCTTCCTCTCTAACTACTCTCTGTTTACCACCTCACTCAAGCCTCCAAGATTTCTTTCATGCTGTTACTCACTTTTGGATCTCCCTACCAAGCTTGGCCAAACTATCCTCAAAGCTTCAATCGTTCAAGCACGTTCTCAAAACTCAACTCTTTACTATAGCCTGTCCTATTCCCACCTGATTTTACTTCCTTTGTTTAAACTAATGAACCAATCTCTTCTTTGACTCCTACTTGCTCCTGTGGTCTCAACATTGCCATCTCTCTCTGTGCTATCATAAGAAGGACCCTCTGTCTCATCTCTGCACCTTCTTAGTCAAAGTTCTGTTTTTTTTTATGATTTGTTTTTCTAATACCCACTGTCCAGCACTGGGCAGTTTTGTGGCTACTTATGAATAAACAATGTTGATGTTGATAATATACTGGGCACTGCTTCTTTTGTTTAAATAATTAAGCAAATAATTTAACTCAGGAGTGTAAGCAAGACTAGAACATTTTCACACAGGGTCATGCTTAGAGAGTTTCGTGAAGTAGTTATATGTAATTTTCTGGATTTTATTTTTTATATGTTCTGTAACTTATTAAAAGCTTTTTTTTGATGGTATTAAACTTAATGTTTTTATTATTCTTCTTTATTTTTGAACTGGAAAGACCTGTAATAATTCCATTGCACATGTAAATAAAAGATGCATGTTTAGACTTTACTCAATTTATTGCAACATATCTCGTTTCACCTTTACTCTGCAAACACAACTCAGTTCACCTTATTCTTGTATATTATTATTACATAATCTTCCATCGTCACCCAAATTACATATTACATTTTTCTCACTTCTCATATTACATAAGGGTTGACAAGAGAGGAGCAGTTGCCTATGACAACATGTACAATTGTTAAATAATTAAAACAACAACAAAATAATGAATAGCTTTTTTTGGAACTGATCGAACTGTGACACCTACAGGGGTATTCAATTGTCCGCGTATTCGCGTAATATATCGCGAATACGCGGAACCGCGGACATCGCAAAAAATCAACTTCCCGGAAATGACGGTATTCAATTGTAATACCTAATCCAGCCCCATATCGCGTAATATCCGACTTGTACGAAGTGTTTTTTTTTTTTTTACCCTTTTCCCGCCGTTCGCGATTTCCCGCCCACATTTCTATTAAAAAAAAAAACAATGTTTTGCAAAGTGCCATTTTGCAGAGATTTCGATGCTGGTGGCTGATTCCTGAGACCCTCTGGTTTTGTGAGCTTCTGGATTGTACTTTTGCATCTTTATATACCTTTATTCATTATTTTCACATTATTTACATTGCATTACATTATATTTTGCATTACATTTTGCATTACATTATAGTAAGTTATATTTTTACACAGTACTAACACCACACACTAAATCAAACACTACACAACACCACACATTTTATTTAATAGCAGACATCAATATACTGCATATAGAAAAAGTGTGCAATAATCACAATTAAATAAAAGTTTAGTTACTTTTTAGTTCCAGCATTACTTTTATTTATTTCAGCTACATAGCAGCTACATAGCATACATATATCAGTATGTCTAGGGAGCATAGGGAAAATCTTTCTGAACAGGTACACCTGGATGAAGAAGATATCAGCAGTGGAGAAGAGTGGCAGCATGAAACAGAAGAAAGAGAGCGAGCACAAGAAAGAAGAAGACAGAGATTCCTTAAAAAAGTGGCTTCCAGACCCTCGCAGCAATCTACAGTGGCTGAAGAAGATGATGGTGATGATCCTGAGGAAGGTGGTAGTAACATCACCAGAGCACCTCGTTTCTCTGAGCAGCAGAACAACATCCTGGTGGACACGATAGTAACTAACTATGATGTTCTTTATGGTAAACGGGCACATGTCACAAGTCATCAGCAGAGGAACCAGATCTGGCGTCAGATCTCTGACAAGGTGACTTCTTGTGGGCAAGTTCCAAAATCTATTGAGCATTGCAGGAAACGTTTCCGGGACTGTAAGCGGATTGTAAAGAAGAAGATGGCTGCATCCAAGAGGCATGCAAAAGGAACTGGTGGTGGGAAACCTGCAAATATCACCATGAAACCCTGGGAAGTGAGGCTGTCTGAGGTCCTGGATCCTGTACTCGTGGAAGGTGTGGAAGGTGCTGTGGACACAGAGGAACCTTCAACATATTTATCAGAAGGTATGTATATATGTTTATATGTATGAGGAAGTGTAAATTAAATTTTTTTTATTTTTTATTAATTATTTAAATAATTTTAATTTTAACACTGTTAAATTTAATTGTAGAGCCAACTTCCAAACGGCCATCTAAGAAAAGCTCAAAAGGACGTCCTGACACAGCTGCCAGCCAAGTTGGTAAGTGTTTTTTGTTTGAATATATTTTACCAGTCACACACATGTACACACACACACATACATACAAACACACACACACACACACACACACACACACACACACACATATCTCATGTCTAAAATATATTCTCAAACGAAAATCATATGTTATCATTGCCCATGGTTATTGTTACTGTACATTTGTGTTGTTTGTATTCCAAATTTATTTTACAATGTACACACAGCTGTCGATTGAAATTTGTATACATACAAAGCAATATGTAGATGAACCCCACCTTGACAATAATAACATAGGATTTTGGTGTGTGTATATCATGCAGCCCAAACTTTTTTCAATGTAAATCAAATATATTTATAGTTTTTATATGCACACATTCTCAATCAACACTGTTTTATGTATACTCATTTCTCTTTATCTAAGATATACCCATTTTAATTATATTTTTGATATAGATGAATGAATATACATTAAACAGGTGGTTGTGAATGTGTGCATATGATTATATATAGATATCTTTATTTTTTAGGTGTGTGTGTACATATATAAAAATATATACACATACATACTATGGTGTAAGAGACAAGAAAACAAACACACACATACACCAAAACATGTGAATGTTTTAGAACATAAAAAAAGTATATTAAAGCTAGACATGTATATATAAGCGTGTTTATTAACATATAAATGGATAAATATAGCCATAGCGGTTAAATTGTAGATATTGATCCATTTTTATCTTAATAATCACTCTTATATATACACGCCTATCTTTAATATACTGTTCTTATGGTCTAAAACGTGCACATCTTTTTGTGTATGTGTGTGTTTGTTTTCTTGTCTCTTACACCATAGTATGTATGTGTATATATTTTAATGTGTTTATGTGTTTATCGATGTATGTGTTAAGTCAGTTGTGTGTATATATATATATATATATATATATATATATATATATATATATATGATCCTGTGAAAGAAGGCATATAAAGGAGGAGTTTGGTCTTGAACCCTATATTTTTTTTATAATTTAATTCTAATCTATTTAATGACATGGCTCATGATTCATTAAGGATCGTAAGTTTAGAAACGTTATTTAAGTATCCTGGACAAAAACATGCAACAATGCAAGGTGTGCAAGTCAGTATTCTGTTTTGCACATAAGTTAAATACTGCCTGTTTTTTCCTGTTGCACTAATTTTTGAGAGCTTATTTGTACACAGATGATATTTGTGTGTTACGTGAAAAACGTCAGTATTTTATTTTTTTGGAAAACATTATAATATTTTGCAGCCATTTCATTGTAACATTATTTTGGCCGAGTGACCAAAATTAGCAGTTTATATAGGTAAATGGTTAATGAATCAGGCATTATTTTTTTTTGCCCAAACATTAGTCATGGGGCAATTTTGAAGAGTGTCGGGGGCAATTTTTGTTTTAAAAATATGTGTATGTCATCAATCAATATCTAAAAACCATTTTCATTGTGTTTTTTGTGTAGTTCAAACACACAAAGACATCCTACTCTCTAAGAAAAAAGGATCGCGTGCGACAACAGGTATTTATGAAAAAAAAATAATTATTTTTTTACAAAAATATATCTATGTCTTGTAATAATCTAAAACAAAGCAATTTCAAACAGAAATCCCAAGAAAACGAACGAGTGTATCATCAGTTTCTACGGTGACTAACATCACTGAAAAAAGAAGAAGAGGTTGGTTTTAAAAAAAAATATAAAAAAATCTTAAATTTATTAAAATCGGATTTTTGGCCAAATTTTTAACATTGTTTTATGTTTCAGAGACTGCATTTGAAGAGCAACCATGTAGTTCAAGGACAGAATTGGCGTCATTACAGAACATTTCGGAATCCGTTGCAGGTGAATGATAGTCCAATATACATTCTACATTGAACATTGCAAAGCCTTTTTTTTTTGTTTATTTGTTAAATATTTCAAATTGTCATTAGGTTAAAATAATCTGTTGATGAGGAAATAAATCATTTACAATTAGATAATAATAGCAACGTGTTTTATTGTTGATCCTTAGAAAACCTGAGAGAGAAGCAACAAGAGGCAAGAGCTGCAGACAGTGATGTAACCCCTATTGAGGATACAGAAACATGTGATTTTGCTAGAAATGGTAAGTAAAAATTTTCTTTGGACAAAAAATTTAACTTAGCTACTATTTATAAAATTCATCATAGGCCACTGATTAAAGGTATATAGGTTAGTCGTTTACAGGGGCTTCTTTCACATTGGCCACAATGGGCAGGTGGCCGGGGGCCCTGCAGGCCAGGTAAGTCTTTCCGAAGCAGTACAAGAAAAATATTTTTAACTTTAGGACAGCTGGCGATCTGGCTCCCTCCCTGTTGTCCTCCTCAGTGTGGCACTGGCAGTGCATTTTGGGTGACTCGTCATAACGCCCGCCAGTCAAGCATTGCGGAATGTGAAGGAGGAGGAGAACAGGGAGGTAGCCGGATCGCCAGCTGTCCTAAAAGTAAGTTTGTGGGGTTTTTTTCTCTTTTTTTTGTCTTGCGCTGCCTCAGACGTATATGGGCCCAGGTGCATGTCTTTACCCGGGGGCCCAAATAGTTGGTAAGAGGGCCCTGGTCATTTAGGATATAAATCAAACGTTTTGTGTATCTACCAGTAAGTTTCCATCATTGATACAAAGTGCCAAGTTCATACTGACCTTATTATACATACAAATGTAACTAACGTCATAAAAAAATGTACTTTTTTTTTTTCCAGAATCAGAAAACTCCCATCAGTCTGGTTCTTTATCATTTTCACCAGAAATTCCTGTGGTTCAGCGTAAGTGTAGAGTCATAATTATATTTTTTATAATGTCAAACAATATAGCATGTTTCTAAATAAATAGTTGTGAGTTTCTATATGTATGTATGCGTATATATATTTTTTTTTCTTTCAATATAGCTACAACAACAACCACAGCTTTTGAGGCCCTCCAGCAAACATTTCAGCGTTTGGAAGACACTTCACAATCTAGAATACAATGTGGGGAAAGTGCACCTTCAACATCTAGTTTTCCTAGACTTACAACACTTGCAAGAGAAATGGAAAACTCCCAGGAAGTGTTTCGGAGAACAATGGAAGACAACATGAGAGGAATCAAAGATGCCATTGTTGGACTTACTGAGGAAATGTCGAAACAGAGGCAATTACAGATAAACACAAATCGAGACATTGCCACTATTCTTTCCGGAATCTTAGCCTCCCAAGAAAGAACCGAAGTGAGTATTGGAAGAATTTCCAATACTCTTGACCAAATTTCGCAGAACCAACAACAGACTGCAGCAGCCAATATCCTCATAGCCACCAACCTTCAAAGTTTAAATGAAGAAATGCGCTCAAGAAGGCTTTTGGAAAACCTTTCTGTAAATTTTCCAGAGTTTAATGTCTCAGGAACCATCCCTCAAACAGGCCAACCACAAAGTGCTATAAGCAGCTTAAGGACCCCAGAGATACCCTTGGATTTGACAGTGCAGTCTGCAAGGCCAAGCCCAGAAGAATTGCAATCTGCACGAAGAAGACTACTATCATCTTCATCATCAGAGGATCCAGTGATGCAATCTACCCCCAACGTAAGTCAAATGTCTATCTATTTTTTTTATTATCTAATACTTCAATATTTAGTACGTTCACTAACCCAATCTATGGTCATATTTAATATTAAATAACAACATTTTAGTAACAATATATTTCTCTAATTTTTTTTTTTTTTAGAAATAGAAGATATAATTGATCTGTTGATAAATATGGAGCAACAAGTTTTACAAGTTCTCAACGTTTGAAGATTTTGGAATATTTCATTTTGATGATCACAATGAACCTTACATGTAAAAAGGTATGTATTTGCATATTTTTAAAAATTCATAAAGATATACATTTTATATATATATATATATATATATATATATATATATACATACATACATACATACATACATACATACATACATACATACATACATACATAGAGATAGAGAGATATATATATACCCAAAACTTCCAATAGAGCGCTTGTGAAGGGCAGATATAAAAACTGACCAATACTTAAATTCTGTAGGCAGCTCCCCAGTCATTCAACACCTGTCTGCAGATGAGGAAGGTACCAGCCGGCGACAATCTAGACGTCTTTTTAAGCATATTGGTCTGGTTCATTTACGGTATCACACCATTGTGGCTTGTATTTTAGTTTGCAGCTGTTCATCTTGCCCTATGTCAGGAGGCGATATCTACTATCCAGGATTACCTTTATTACCAGGTTATTCGTGGTGCCATCAGAAGGAATTCATCATATAAATCATTGGCTTGATTACTTTGAATATCTGGTACGGGAATTATATATCTCTGGATGAATATGACAATGTATCGCTTATAATTGCACTGTGTGGTGCCCCCTGTCTTCTAATTTATTTTATACATATATATACACACACATTTGTACATATATATATGTATGTGTATATAGATATATAGATATATGTGTATATGAATGCCTATATGCATGTATTTAAAAAAAAAATATATTTTTTTTTAGTTGAAAATACACAGTTACAATGGAAAAATGCACATAATCCTTCAATTACCGGAAGAATATTTAACAATGGTAAGTGAAATATTTGTGTTAAAATTAATCTGATTATGTTACATTTTATATTAGGTATTATATATATTTTTTTTTCTGTTTAAATCCCTTAGACAAAAGATTTTATAATCATCTAATGGTCTATGCTACAAATCATGAAGTTATACTAAAGAAGAACTAACGACAAGAACTTAGTTTTGCCTATAGTTAAACACGGTATGTTATTGAGATATAAATGCATTTTAAATTATTTTTATATGTTAATGTTTTTAACAATTGTAACATTCATTGTAAAAAAAAATTAAATGTAAAATGTTATTGATAACAGCGCCCAAAAAAAAAAAGTTCCAGAAATATTATCAGTGTTTTTTTTTAAAGATAATACTTAATCCTAACGAAAATTAAAATAGAGGATTGATTGTTAATGATGCTAATGTTGCAATTTTTATTCAACTGTTATGTTTTTTTTTTTTTAAAAATTAAACACTTTTAATTAATTCACAGCCAACTGAAGAGGATAGAAGAACTACTATGAAAAATACAAGAAATTGGAGAAAAGCAAAGACCACAGAAATTAAATTGTGATATATAAATTTTATTGCACAAAGAAAATATGTAAATTATTAAAAGATGTTATAGTTTTGTTTAAAACATGTGTCTTTCATTATTATAATCTAGAAAGATTGTTGTACAATATAATAGAAATATAAATACTTGTTCAACACATCAATTTGGTTAGAAAAAATTTATTAATACATTTTAAAGAGTGATTAACTTTTTGGGATACAAACAAACATTTCTCTTATAATTTATGTTTTTGGTGGTATTTAAATAGTATACATTATATTTAACAAAAAACAAACAATAGAAGTGGACCAATATTCCATGCAAATCAGAATCCAATTCCATCCAATCCAGTCTGCAATCTACAGTGGAATGGGTGTGACAGGTACATTTTGGAGAAAGGAAAAGAGAAAAAATGTAATTTCAGTGTGATTATGTGTCAGTAGTGATACTTTACATAAGGTTACATCACACAGAACATAGCATGGTGCAGTTTACATATGATGACACCCACCTGTCCAAGAAGCTGGCTCTTGAAAAGCTTCATGGCCTAGGTCTTTGAAATCCAGTCGCTGGTTCCGTCTGCAATCCACAGTGGAATGGGTGTGACAGGTACATTTTGGAGAAAGGAAAAGAGAAAAAATGTAATTTCAGTGTGATTATGTGTCAGTAGTGATACTTTACATAAGGTTACATCACACAGAACATAGCATGGTGCAGTTTACATATGATGACACCCACCTGTCCAAGAAGCTGGCTCTTGAAAAGCTTCATGGCCTAGGTCTTTGAAATCCAGTCGCTGGTTCCGTCTGCAATCCACAGTGGAATGGGTGTGACAGGTACATTTTGGAGAAAGGAAAAGAGAAAAAATGTAATTTCAGTGTGATTATGTGTCAGTAGTGATACTTTACATAAGGTTACATCACACAGAACATAGCATGGTGCAGTTTACATATGATGACACCCACCTGTCCAAGAAGCTGGCTCTTGAAAAGCTTCATGGCCTAGGTCTTTGAAATCCAGTCGCTGGTTCCGTCTGCAATCCACAGTGGAATGGGTGTGACAGGTACATTTTGGAGAAAGGAAAAGAGAAAAAATGTAATTTCAGTGTGATTATGTGTCAGTAGTGATACTTTACATAAGGTTACATCACACAGAACATAGCATGGTGCAGTTTACATATGATGACACCCACCTGTCCAAGAAGCTGGCTCTTGAAAAGCTTCATGGCCTAGGTCTTTGAAATCCAGTCGCTGGTTCCGTCTGCAATCCACAGTGGAATGGGTGTGACAGGTACATTTTGGAGAAAGGAAAAGAGAAAAAATGTAATTTCAGTGTGATTATGTGTCAGTAGTGATACTTTACATAAGGTTACATCACACAGAACATAGCATGGTGCAGTTTACATATGATGACACCCACCTGTCCAAGAAGCTGGCTCTTGAAAAGCTTCATGGCCTCGGTCTTTAAAATTCAGTTGCTGGATCCTTTTATCTTAACTAACAGTTATTAACATTAAAACATATTTTCAAATAAAAACATATATATATATATAAAAATCCTTTAATCGAACGCCGAACAACGATTGTTGGAGCTATCTCCCACTAAATAATTTGAAGTCCTGAAAAAAAACCAAAAAAAAAAAAAACTATTACTTATTAATTAATTTATATTTATAAAAAAAAATTATGACATTACAAAATTTACACTTACATGAGAAAAAATCCAAAATTAAACGCTGGCGCTCACGAGTTCCTGTTTCCCGACCAAATGCTGTGGCTGAAGAAAGGTCTTGATCCTGTAAAACAGCAGGATCTATCTCTACCTCCAAATTATTTGCCAAACAGATATTGTGCAGAATGCTGCAAGCAATAACAATAAGGCAAACTTTTGATGGTGAGTACAGAAGCGCACCGCCGGACCTGTCCAAACAGCGGAACCGGCTCTTAAGTAGCCCAAAGGTACGCTCAATTACACCTCTGGTGGCTATATGTGCCGCTTGGTACCTTTTTTCAGCATCAG
This sequence comes from Mixophyes fleayi, assembly GCF_038048845.1. Taxonomy (NCBI): domain Eukaryota; kingdom Metazoa; phylum Chordata; class Amphibia; order Anura; family Limnodynastidae; genus Mixophyes; species Mixophyes fleayi. The sequence continues at coordinate 27,671,935 of NC_134404.1, read as the reverse complement.
AAATTGGATTGGACACTGGAGTGAGCAACCAGGGCTGGCTCCCATATCCTGCATCACCTATTAAAAAAAAAAAATTTTTTTATTAGTGCTCTTCTCATTTTAGAAATAATTATTAATAGCGAATACCTAGATATAACTTACCCAGGAGCCATCCATGAGGAAAATCTCCCTCCTCAAACCTCTTGAACACTCCTGAATTCTGCAAAATAAAAGAATCATGAGAGGAACCAGGGAAGCCAACACAAACATTTAGGATTTTTTTTCTGGCATCACACACCATCTGCACATTCATGGAATGGAAGTGCTTTCGGTTTCGAAAGCTCTCTTCCATTCTGTGCGGAGGTGTGAGTGCCACATGGGTGCAATCTATTGCACCCAGGACATTTGGCATACGTGCCACACTATAAAAATTGGATTTGACCTCCTGCCATTCTAATTCAGACTGTGGGAATTTAATAAATTCCCTAGTATGTTTTTTCATGGCTTTAAGGACCTGGAACAAACTCCGTGAAAATGTGGGTTGGGAGAAACCCGCAATTACGGACAATGTCGGTTGAAAGGTTCCCGACGCTAAAAAATGCAATGCCCCAAGCAGCTTTGCCAATCCAGGCACAGCATGGTTTGTGGGGACTGTTGGTTCCAGGTCCTCTTTAAGGAGGTCATATAAAGAATAAATTGCAACTGAGGATAGGCGATATAATCTTATCACCTCATCCTCAGGGACCCCATCAAGTAACCGACGTGTGCGGTACAGACGGGGCCGTGGGACCCGAACCCTTGCATCAAGTAATGGAGCCACAGCATTCTCTCCCTCACTTGCAGCCACATGCACATCTACATTCTCCTCTATTTCCAAAGTATTTCTTTCCTCTCCCTCAACAAGCAAACCAGCATGTGCACATTCATCAATACATGCTGCATACATAAACTGCCAAACGTTTGTTGAAAATGGCTCCATTACTAATGCCTTTGTAAATTTCTTATAAAAAAATATAAAAAAATAAATAAATTTAAGTATTAATTAAAGTATTAATTAACTATTATTATTATTATTATTATTATTATTATTATTATTATTAATTAACTACCTAGCAGTATAAATACTGCTAGATATTAAACTATTAACAGTTTTATAGAAATATAAATCATTAACTATAAATACTGCTAGATATTAAACTATTAACAGTTTTTAACTATAAATAATGCTAGATATTAACAATTTTATAGAAATAAAAAACCTTAACTATCTGCTAGATATAGATATACAAAACCAAACAGTTGTCTCAGTCTCCTCTTTAATATTTTCTCTCAGGTCAGTTGAATGAGAAATGAAACTAATGTTTTTAATTTTAATCCAGTGGACTATACCATTTGCTTTTTTCTAAAGGGGGTGTATTTAAATATCATTTTACAAACTTTTTTATTTTCATGGGATTAAAGTTATTTTTATTACACAATTATCAAGTTAGAGAAGTTTAATGAGTATAATATTATCAAAAAAGCCCCATATTAAAATAAGTTTGGACATTAAAGGAATCATTAACGCTTTTAAAAGACCTTCAATGGTGCGATCGAAAAAATGACTAAACGCGATTTTGTTGGACATGCGTTAAAGCGAAAATTTACAATTGAATAGCCTGCCTGCACTTGTTCTATGGGCTTGGTAAGATTTTGCGTAACATGTTTATTTCCGACTTAAACGCGTAAAATAAGGGGAATTGAATTGTGTGCACTCTATGCTAACGCGAAAACGCGTTAAATATTATCGGAATCGCGAAATCAAGGCTAATTGAATACCCCTTCTAGAGTTCTTCTAGGTGACTTACAAAATGTCAAAGCAAAATATAATCCTCAAAGCTTTATTGAGATCATATAGTCTAGAAACTGATTTGAAAACCTACATGTGTGCTTACCTTTAATTTCTTGTGATTTTATATTCTATCATTGAAATATTCCATGTTCGCCACCACTTTCCCTGCATCGGCTCCTCAATTGTTCTGATTGACAGCCCCTCAAATTTTTCAAAAAAACACCTCTGAGTGTGATCAAGCCACAGTAATATACTATGTATGCTGGGGATTGTAGTCTTCATGCCACATGCTGTTTGCAGTCTACAACCCCCGGCACGCAGTATCAACTTTATGTCCTTCCCTCCATAGGGATTTTTATTCTCCCTACAAATTCTGGTACTAGGACTTTCATACTCTTAAAACGCAAAACCTATATATCCGTGTGGCCTGAAGTTAGAGACATAAAATCAACCCCAAACGTCCTTTTACATTTTGAAAATTGGTTTTGGGAAAAAATCTGGTACATTCAGATGTAAAAGTGTCTCCACCTTAGAGATGTAGAAGCCCTACCCAAAAAAATAAAATACGTAAAGAATCAAGTTTTTCTGTAAGTGGTGTACAGTTGTGTTTATTTGGCCACTCATTATCTATGTGTGGTATAGGATATTTCACAATGCAAACTAATATTTGTTTCTATGCAAGTGTGGGGATAATCTCTACAGATCAGCTAATGCATCATATTTATTCCTACAGAATGCCTGAGCGTGCTCCGCCAGTTAATTCTATGGTGGGGAAGAAGTGTAGTGAGGGCAGAGCCCACAGAAAAGCCTGAGGAGGAGCAAGAGGTTCTTGATAAGCAGAAGCCCAAGGAGGCTAGGCAATGTTTTCCATTCTACAAGTGTCTGACTTGCTGAGCCTATTAAGTGTTTGTTTTCAATCAACTCCCCCACCGGCCCCCCCAAAACAAATATACAGTATATGGACAAAAATATTTGGCCACACCTGTTAATTATTGAATTGAGGTGTTTTAATCAAACTTGTTGCCAAAGGGGTATAAAATCTAGCACCTAGCTATGCAGCCTCCATATGCAAACATTTGTGATTTAAAATAGGTCATTCTGAAGCGTTCAGTGACTTCAAGCATGGTACTGTGATACGATGCCATCTTTGCAATAAGATGGTTCGTGAAAATTCATTCCTGCTGAATATTCCACGGTCAATTGTAAGTGGAAGCATTTAGGAACAACAGCAACTCAGTCACAAAGTGGAAGACCACAGAGCGAGGTCAATGACTGCTAAGGCTCATGGTGTATAAAAGTCACAAATTCTCTGCTGATTCCATAGTTGAAGAGTTCTGATCTTCCACTGGCATTAATGTAAGCATAAAAAATGTGCAGTGGGAGCTTAATGGAATGGGTTTCCATGGCCAAGCAGCTGCATGCAAGCTTCACGTCACCAAGACTAATGCCAAGCATCGGATGGAGTGGTGTAAAGCACAACAAAACTGGACTGTAGAGCAATGCAAACGTGTTCTGTGGAGTGACAAATCACGCTTCTCTGTTTGGCAGTCAGATGGATGAGTCTGAGTTTGGCGGATGCCAGAAGAACGTTGCCTGTCTGACTACATTACGCCAATTGTGAAGTTTGGTGGAGAAGGGATAATGGTATTGGGCTGTTTTTCAGGGTTTGGGCTAGGCCCCTTATCTCCAATGAAGGGCAATCTTAATAATTCAGCACACCAAGTCATTTTGGACAATGCTATGCTTTCAACTTTGTGGCAACAGTTTGGGGAAGGCACTTTTCTATTCCAACATGACTGTGTCCCAGTGCACAAAGCAAGGACTACAAAGACATGGTTTTATGAGTTTGGTGTGGAAGATCTTGACTGGCTCGCACATAACCCTGACCTCAACCCCATTGAACACCGTTGGGATGAACTGGAACGGAGATTGTGAGCAAGGCCTTCTTGCAGGGCCATCTTTTCCCATTGGGCATGCTGGGCAAGTGCCCGGAGGTCCCACGGGCAAGGGGCCCCATAAGCAGGGCTCATCTGAAGTAAACCTGAAAAAAAAGCTTACCTTCTTGCGGTCACACCATGGCGATCCAGCTCCTTCCCTGTTCCTCTCCTCCGTGCTGCGCTTGCACTGAATGTCGGGCGTGATATCATCACACTCGACATTTAAAGTGAGGAGTGCAGCACGGAGGAGCCATGACGCGACGGAGAAGCAAGTGTGGATTTAAGAAAGAAAGAAGACAGAAATTAAGAAAAAAGAGGAGAAGAAGGTGATAGAAAGGTAAGTGAAGGGGAAGAAATAAGAGAAAAAGGGCATATCATGAAAGGGCATATAATATATAAGGGCATATCATATAAGGGAATATCATATATAAGGGCATATCATATAAGGGCATATCGTATAAATGCATATCATATACAAGGGCATATCATGTATAAGTGTATATCATATATAAGGTGAGATCACAGAAGCATGATGAAGAGGGAAAAATAGAAAAATAATAAAGGGCACAGTATTTGATACAGGGGCATGGTGAAAGGGGGCAAATAGTAGCATAATGGAGGGCACAGTGTAAAATAAGAGACACATGAAGCATGATGAAGGCGGGCAAAAAGTAGCATAATGGAGGGCGCAGTGTGTGAAATACGGGAGACATGAAGGGGGACAAAAACAGCTGATGTGAATGTAAGGGGCATATGGAGAGATTTGATGGGCATGCAAGTGGCATTTAGTTAGGTTTGATGGCATGTGGAGTGGTGTTATGGGTATGTTGGTCATTTATGACTTTTTTTTATCCCCACTTCAACAGTTTCTTCCACAGCAGTTGTGAAGTACTGTGAAGAGACTATATATAGCTCTTTGACACCTCCTCCCCTGGATACAGCAGCAAAGTAAGAGTTGTACTGATTTGGTGATTATTGTGAACATTTTAGCATTGTGGAATATTTTCTTTTTAGCTTAGCAAAATATTGTAAATGATGTTATATTTTTTATATGTGTGTATATGGTATGCATGTATGTGTGTGTTTATACAGTGTATATGAATTTACACACATATATTATTAGGATTATTATTATTATTATCATAGAGTTGAATGGTGCCACAGTGCTCCACAGCGCCGTAGAGTAGGGAAAACAGGATTTACATAAAACAGGGACATACAAAATAGACAAAATAAATACAGGCATAAAAGCAAAGGGTAGAGGACTCCTATCATTAGAGAGCTTACATATTAAGAGGAAAAGGGCACAGCTGAAACATTAGGAGCGAGTGTGGCTCAGAGGGGAGATTGGGATAGTTGTGAGGGTGCATTAGTGTGAATAGTGTTATCAAGGATAAGGAAATTATGATTTTTAAAAGAGCATATAAGATTTGAAGGCTGTGGGAAAGTCTGATTTAGCGTGGTAGGGAATTCCATAAGAGGGGAGCAGCACTGGAGAAGTCTTGCAGGAGGGCGTGAGAGGTGGCTACCAGAAACAAGACAAGACGCAGTACAAAGTAGATCTAAGAGGGTGGGAGGGACAGTATTTTGATATGAGATTTGAGATGTTGGAAGGGGTGGTGCTGTTGAGGGCTTTGTAGGTAATGGTAGCAGCATTTAGGATGGATTGAATTGTGGATATATGGGTGCCAGGAATGCCAGATAGCAGGAGGTTACAATAGTCAAGACAGGAGATGATGACAGATGGTAGTATGTTGAGTAAGAAATGGGCGTATTTTGGCAATTTTTTTATATATAAAATTTAAAAAAGTTGTTTCTGCAGTATCTACAGATATTTGTGGGCTCTTCGTGTCCGACTGGTTGGTCACCCAAAAGAAACTGTGGAGTTATTACACGTTAGTGAAATTCCTAAATAACCCTTTGAGCAGCAATGAAACGTAATGTTTTGAGTGGAGAAAGAGATAATGAGTAAACTTCCAAAAGTAACATCTTTGTTCAACATCAACCAATAGTACTGCTCCTTCAAATATAGCATCCACATCTACATGCACTCCTGCAACTAATCCTTCAGTTCCAGCAGACATACCAATGGTATCAATACCTGTTCCTGCTGCTGGGGACATTCCACAAGAGAAATGGTCAAATCTGTAACATTAAAGGATTTTGCAATTCATGACACAGATGCGGGGCAATGGGATATTAGCAATACTAACAAAGTGGATTACTGGATTCATAGTTGGCTGACATTATGTCAGAATCATGACAGTAACCTTTCAAACTTATGCAGAATTTATAAATGAGCTGGAGCAGAGAATTCTCAGACAAGGTAGTTATCAAAGAATGTGTTCAAACATGACCTGCGAAATGGCGAGGCTGTGAAGCATGAATGGCTACTCTATTCACCATCCTAAGGTAGTTTGTACTGCTTTGTATGTCACCTATTTTCCAAGACAGAATATCCCATTACTACATCAGGATTGAATGACTGAAAACACAGCATTGTTATTGTAGAACATTAAAACTGAGAAGACCATCACAAGTGCATGACGGCATATTTGATTCGACAAATCAGAAATGTAGATTCTTTATTACATTAACAGCATCCCTCGGGCAGCATGGTGGCGAAGTGGTTACCACTTCTGCCTCACAGCACTGGGGTCATGAGTTCAATTCCTGACCATGCCCTTATCTGTGTGGAGTTTGTATGTTCTCCCTGTGTTTGCGTGGGTTTCCTCCGGGTGCTCCAGTTTCCTCCCACACTCCAAAAACATACTGGTAGGTTAATTGGCTGCTATAAAAAATTGACCCTAGTCTCTCTCTCTCTCTCTCTCTATCTCTCTCTCTGTATGTGTGTGTGTATGTTAGGGAACTTAGACTGTAAGCTCCAATGGGGCAGGGACTGAAGTGACTGAGTACTCTGTACAGCGCTGCGGAATCAGTGGCGCTATATAAATAAATGGTGATGATGATGATGGTCCCTCAGAGCACAAGTATTGGCACAAAGTGTTGACACGAGTGGTTTCTGTGATTTGTTTTCTTGCCTCCAGAGTTCTGCCATTTTGTGGAGAAAATCAAATAATTGGGTCAGCAAGAAATGGAAACTTTCTAGGTATTTTAGAGGTGCTAAATAAATTTGCACCTTTTTTGGAAGAACATGTCAAACTGTATAGGAATCCAGGAAAGAAGAACCCATTGTATTTCTCAGCAAACATTTGTGAGGAATTTATTAATTTAATGGGACAACATGTTCTTTGTGCTGTACTTGAAGAAATAAAAGAATTGAAGTATTATTCAATAAGTGGGGATTCAACTCCAGACATCTCACACACAGATCAGCTGACATTTACTGTCCGGTACATTCGAGGATGTGAGCCTGTGAAACGTTTTCTTAAGTTCATCTCTATATTTTCTCATGAAGCAAAGAATCTAGCACACTCTTAATGAGAACAAAATTCCATCAAACTGCTGCGGTCAGTCATATGACAATGCCTCTAATCCAACTTTTCCCCTCTTTCTAACTTCAATATGTTTCTGAGTTTACTTACCTGGATTGACTGTGTTTATTACAACTGCCTGTTGGATAGGTTTTCCTGTGTTATGCACATATTATACATAGGTAGTTACCGATCTTAAACCTTAAGGTCCCAATCCGTGATATTTTATTTATGTTTGTACCGTGTGTACATTTCTCTACCATATAATTAGATTAGTCGTTGGGTGAATTATCTTTTTCCATTGGTCAGAAGCAGAGTCACTTATTGCATAGATGTATTTGTTACCAATTCACGTTGCTATGCATGACGCCACAAATGGGAGACCCTAACACTATAAATGACCAATAGGAAAACATGATCGTTTGCCTTGATAAAGCTATTATTATCGAAACGTGTGTTGTCTTGACACGCTCCGCCAGCTCTCTATATCTTATGCCAGCCCTCTGTATTTTAGGTTTATTTAGTTAAACTTCGGTCTTCAGGGAATTAGAGACAAATTTGGTGAATATGAATTGAAAGCCAGGAGTAGGTGTCAAGATTCAGATTATAGGGATGTGTAAAAATGGGAACAAAAGCGAAGTGTGCGCCTCACTAGAAATGACCGACCAGAAGAAGAGGTACTCCTCGGTAGAAGTGAAAAGTTTAAGGTGGATACATTCCTTCCTATTTTATACTCTCTAATTTCTGAGCTGACAAAACATGCAGAAGCTTATTCATAGATTGGAATTCTGTTTTCCTTCTTCAGTGGATTGAAAACAATTTGTTCTGATGAGCTAAACTAAAAATGTGAACATCTGGCTAATGTATATCACAAAGCCCTTGATTATGGTGACCTTTTAATTGAATGTGAGCATCTCAAGCACTACATGGTTAATAATGAAGATTGTAAGACTCTTCCTGCATTATACATGAAAATAATTTTGTATAACTTGAAAGCTGTTTTTCCCAATGTTGAAATTCCACTCAGAGTGTTCATGTGCATGTTGGTGACCAACTGTGGAAGAGAACGTTCATATTCAAGACTGAAACTGATAAAAAAAAAAATCAGCTTTGCAGTACAATGGGGAAGCAACTGGCGTTCTTTCATGTGTATTGAAAATGGGTGTGGTGGGAAATAATGGCTCTGACAAAGGCGACAAAGTGTAGATCTACAATTTAACCCTGAAAACAGTAATAGCGACAGTAGGCAACTTTAATGATGTACAAATATCAATAACTACATAAAGATATCATGTCATTTCTAATAGACACGGTGCAAATGGTGCTTTTAAAGCGGCAATGGACGGACCCACTGCCTGAATTATATTATACATCCTCTGGTTACTACTGTGCTTAGCATAACATGAACCTTTGCAAAGAGTTTCAAGTTATGTAACACTTCAGACACTTCAGAATTCTGCTGAGACCGGCAAATGTGTAAGCAAAGTACATTTATAGAAGTATGTCATTTTTTTTTTCAACAGCTAAAGAGCTAAAGAGGACAACCATATTTGTTGCTCCCCAGCACAAGTATCCAGCTCCCCTCACCTAGTTGGCAATCCACCAGCCCTACTTTCCATCCACCCTGCACATGTTTTAGTTAAAAAAGATATATATTTTATTTTTTTTTAAATGTAGAAATGCTACAACAATATTATAGCTGATTTGTTTTTTTAACACAAATGTCTATATATATATGTGTGTGTTCATGTACATTTGTACCATAATGATGGGAAATTTTAAACATAAACTAATATCTAATATGCATTTGTTCGTATGTACTGAATATTGACTCCCAGAATTTTTAAACATAAGGACATTTGCGATGAAGTAGGAGGGTTAAACAAATTGATAGTCGCCTCTCTTCCCCTCTGATTACCTCCTCTCACGCACGTATCCAAGACTTCTCCCGCGCCGCTCCCCTCCATTGGAACAAGCTCCCCCACTCCATCAGAACTTCCCCTAATCTGTCCTCTTTCAAACGAACATTGAAAACCCACCTTTTCCTTAAAGCCTTCCAGTCTCATGCCTAAACTCCCACCGGTCGGCTACCTCTCTTTCTCATCCCTTCTTCCCTTCTCCCCCTTCCTCGACTCCGTCTCCGTTTCTCCAGTCTCTCCGTCTCATCCATGTGTCTGTCTGTCTTCCCCTCCCTTTAGATTGTTCGCTCCTTTGAGCAGGGCTCTCCTCCCTTCTGTTTCCATCACTTTTAACTGCGCTCTCCAGCTACTCAGCTCACCTCCTCTCAGTCCCTCTGCCCTCTGTCTCCTCTCGCTTCTCTCCGCTCCCCTCAGTGACTCTCAACCTATCATCCGTGCCCACCCTCTTGGGCCATAGTTACCTGCCTATACTCACTTTTCCCCTCCCTCCCTCTCTTTAATGCTGTGCCCGAGCCCCCAGAGTTATAGTGATTACTGTTACTTGTACTGTGCTGTTTCACCTTGTACTGTGCCATTGTTTGTCCTTGTACGGCGCTACGGATACTTTGTGGCGCCCTATAAATAAAAATTAATAATAATAATAATAATAATCCCCTTTACTGTAATGAACGAGGCAAAGTTTGTGTGGGGGATAATCGTTTACTTTCCACACACACACGCACACACACACACACACACACACACACACTATTATGGGCTCTAAGCATACTCATGAACATCATCAACATTTATTTATATAGCACCAGCAAATTCCGTAGTGCTTTACATCATATGGGTTACAGCCACAATATAGCAATAAATCATTACATTTATACAGACAATATAGTAAAAAAAAAATGGTTGGCCCCCCAAGACAGCTTAACCAATCCTAGTGCAGCCATTCTAAACAGAAACTAGCAAAAGAATGGGGGCCAAACAACATGGATTCACCCCAATTTCACAAATAACAGCTCTAGGCTTTGTCTGCCTGGGCTAGTGCCACTATAGCATTGAATCCTGCATCATGGGGTTCCCAAGCCACAACAACAACCAACCACAGAGTTGGTTGGTTGTTTGTATGGCATGGCACCGGGCTACATTCTGTAGGGAAATGTGGCCCTCCAAAACCCTCTTGCCCTCAGGGGTACACACCCCTTTGCTGAAAGCCCTATGGCCCTTCCCACACCCCTAGGCAGTGTGTGTGGGGCAATATTAATAGTTTAATGCATCAAAGTATTTTGTCCTTGGTGCACTACACTACATGCACAGCATGACCAGGCTGCCATTAAGTGTCTGGGGATGCTGGTGTGTGTAGTACTACAAGCACAAGCATACCCATGGCTGTAAAGCCATTCCGGGACCTGTAGTGTCCCAAAAAAAACATGTAAATAAAGCACAGACACAAGTGTAAACATCATTTTTAATACCATAAATACACTCCTACATCTGTAATACATTGCTGGATTCAATTAAATCCAAAACCCTGTTAGATGATGCAAAATCAGCTCCTAAGAGCTCCACTGCAAAGTAAGTGCAAGCATTAATGGACCTTTTTATAACAAGCAGACAAACGTACTCAAACGTACGTGTGCCCGTGTAGTTGGTAGTGGAACACAGCTTCCATGTTCAGATGCAGCGGTACGCCACACCAGCTGTTACGTAAATAGCTTTACTACAGAATTTATCTACCAATGTATCTTGAGATGCGTGCCTTGATTAATTTGGGCATGTGCAAAGCCAAAATACCTGCGTATAATATTAAACGCAGGTTGCGCTCACAATGCTTGCCTTGATGAATCAGGCACAGTGTGTTTCCACTTAACATGTAAAAGAAATATTAGAGTCCAGAAAACAAAGTGATTAAATATATACGGTGGTAGTCGTGTCATCGGCATTGTCAATGCCGACACACTTTACAACGACTGAAATATAACGATTACTATAATACTGAAAACATATAAATATCAACTTCAGGCCCTTTAATTGCCTCCATCTGTAAAATGCGACTTAATGTGACGTAAATTGTAAGTGTAGATATTTCTCCAAGTCGCATTTTGCAGAAGAAAGTAATTAAATTTGCCGGAAATTCTCCCTCTCTATTACATGGTAAGTGTCACGAATCCCCCTATGAGTTGAATTATCAGAACCTGTTGTTGACGAGAGCTTCACCTATAGCAACCCGCTTTCCCAGGGCCGTAACTAGGGCTGTGCGACAGGGGTGACCGCACAGGGCGCAACGCTGAAGGGGGGCGCAGTTTAGGAATATTTTAGGTTAATTTGGTTAAAATTGAGGGCTAGTGGGGAGGCATATGTCTTTTTCGCCCAGAGCACTAAAATTCTAAGTCAAGGCTCTGCCCTTTCCCATAGAACCAGATATGTCCCCAGGACTTATTCCTGAGAAGTGATAACTCAACTCCGGTACGTAGGCACCACAGAGGACTTGACAGTGGGATGCTGAGCAAAGAAACTCCTGGACCAGATAAAGCAGGAACACTGTGTAGTAACAGGATGCAGTATCAACTTCCACCAGTATTACAGATTGGCAGTGTGGAGTAGAGGATGGTGTAGTACCAGCTGTGGCCTGTGTGAGATGGAGATAGAGAGCAGCACAGTGTCAGGGAAAATTCCAGAACAAGATTGAGCTTTAAATCTGTACTGTGAAACACTGCAGACACAGGTGAGTCTGATGGAGCTAATAGCTGTCACCTCAATCCTGCGGATGGGAGCAGATCTCTCAGATGAAAAGGCAGAGTCCGAATGCAAGTAGAAGTCAGGGCCACAAGCAAACAAGCAATGTCAATATACAGGCAGAGGCCGGGGTCACGAGAAAACAAGCAAGGTCGGAATCCAGGCAGAGGTCACAATGGGTATCAATAAGGAAACTGACAGTCTAATCACAGAACCAGGAGCATGGAGAAGCAAGCGTGTGAACACTATAACTGGCAAAGGCGGAGTGAAGCTGACAGATATTTAAACCAGCAGTAGCCAATCAGGGCAGGTGTCAGATAGAGCTGCAGGTGAGAGGAGTTCAGGTGATCACACTCAGGCTGAAAATAACACTGCAGTAGCCAAAAACAAAACAGCAGTTACCTGCTGTTCCTAACAGTAAGTCGATATTTCTATGTTGTCAGTCTTATAGTAATCGCTATTTTTCAGTCACTGTAAAGTTTGTCAGCATTCTCAGTGCCGAAAATTCATACCACACCTGATATATAAGTGTTCCACAGCCTGATTGATTACAAATAGGGCATATGCTATTATCTTAATAAGCGGAACCTTCAATTCCATATTGTCTGCAATAATAATGCCGGTCTATAAGTAAAAGTTATGGTTCTTGGCTCCCCTCCACTTCTATTTACCTAAGACAGATTCTGGGAGGCTTAATAAGCAGGTCAGTAAGCACAGTTTACCATCCGATCAGTACCGTAGTAATACATGTAAGAAAAGTATACAGAAATATAGTTTTGGTCCACTAAATACTTTAGATGTCACTGATACTGCCCCTCACACAATTGCTTGCAGATTGAAACACTTGGGATTTTAAAAGCAAGATATCTATTTGCTTTTTGGGGTGCTGTGAATCATAGAGCACCCTGATTTTTCTCCACTAAATAGTTCAGATATCTATACTATATATGCTATACATTGTACTGTTTATTAAGAGCAAGCTGCTTGCATCTAACAATAGTACACACAGCTGGCCCTTAACGAGCATGCAGTGGGCAGCAAGACATACCTCCCAACTATCCTGCAGTAGAGACAAAGCGCTGACTGACCGGGACATTCACACAAAGTTGGAACTAAGGGCAGCACGGTGGCTAGGTGGTTAGCACTTCTGTATGACAGCACTGCGTTCATGAGTTCAATTCCCGACCATGGCCTTATCTGTGAGGAGTTTGTATGTTCTCCCTCAGTTTGCGTGGGTTTCCTCCTGGTTTCCTCCCAGACTCCAAAAACATACTGGTAGGTTAATTGGCTGTTAACAAATTGACCCTAGTCTGTGTGTCCGTCTGTGTGTGTCCATCTGTGTGTGTGTATGTTAGGTAATTTAGACTGTAAGCCCCAATGGGGCAGGGACTGATGTGAGTGAGTTCTCTGTTCAGCGCTGTGGAATTAGTGGCGCTATTTAAATAAATGGTAATAATAATAATAATAATAATAATAATAATAATAATAACTACCCCACCAGAATTAGGACAGTTGGCAGACTGTGCTGAACTCTCCTACCTTTCTTGAAACTTCCACTACTTGTTGCTGCCTGTGTCCTGAGATGATTTGCTGCTTGTCTAGATCCTAGAATATGTGGGCCCTGCTTGGACAAAAGGGATAGGTACAGAAAATATGGAAAGTCTAGCAGTGAGTGAACCATTTAGGTCTCTTCCTCCCATCCACAACCAGCCATCTATGTTTAATAATTCAGCTTCCCTACTTGAAACCAGTGCAGACATTAAATGAATAGCATTTATATTTAATAAATAGATGTATTGCCTCCCTACTAGCACTGATAATAAACAGAATTTGCATTTAATATATAAACCTATTTCCCCCTAATTAGCACCAACATTAAATTAATAGCATTCAGAAGTAATAGTACTTCCCCTTCAACATGTATTGACATTAAATGAACGGTACTCACATCTAATAAATTTACCCACTTCCCCCTGAACAGACCCAATATTAAATAAATAATATTCCCTTTTAATAAAAAAACTTATTTCAAAACAATTTGCACTAATATAAAATAATTGGTATTCCCAATTAACAAATAATCCTCCCTAAATTCAGCCCCATATTAAATTAATTAAATAATGCCTCACATTGCCTTCAATTAATACTTACTATGACCCATTATTAAATGATCCCATCATCAAATAAATTGCCAACCACAAATAAACTAATATTTCCCATGCACTATTAAATGATTATAATCCACCCTCATCATTAAATTAATAGTCAGCCTTCATCCTACTACAGTAAAAGCCCTTCCCCCACACTTACCCTCTACCATTTGGCTCTGTAGATTTCAGAGGCAAACTCTTCTCTCTGCCTTTCTTCACTTTCACAGACTGATCCCTAATTAAACTGCAACAAAATCACAGCTATTTCAGTATAAATAGACTTTTTCATCCTGTCCAACCATCTCCAAGTGATTTTTACAGCACAGAATTGCCACCTACAATCTGTCCACATGATAAAATGGCAGATGAGATAGGGGGGCAGGAGTGGGGGATATATATAGAAGATATTAATCCATAACTTGCAAGATTGAACATTTTACTGATGCTTTAACTTATGTTGCTTTAACTTAAATCCGATTTGGTCTCATTATTATTTTTCTAAACTTAAAACCAAGATGATTGTGACTGATATCTAAATCACATGCTATGCTTAACAGCGTACCATCATACTTTATTCATACACACACATCTACGTCTATATGCTGATGTGCATGTGTCTTAAGGTCTGTGCTGCTCGGCATATATTGGGTCGTGCCTTTGTCAAGCCCTACATTTGCTCAGCACATCTGCCACAGAGGTAGAACCTTCCACAGCAACTTCACAGCACAATGACTTATGAGTTGGAAACCTTGAAATCTAGGCATCAAAATCATAGCACAAAATGCCTCATATCTATCCATGATCATACAGAAAATGTTTCTCGTGAATCAATCTTTCAGTGTTAGAGGAGAGGAGGAGGAGGTGGAGGAGGATCTCCATCATATGGGAGATCCTCCACTCCATATGACAGAGAGCCACGTTTCTGGAAAGATCATCATCATCATCATCAACATTTATTTATATAGCGCCAGCAGATTCCGTAGCGCTTTACAATTAGGAACAAACAGTAATAAGACAATACTGGGTAATACATACAGAGAGGTAAAAGAACCCTGCTCACAATCTTACAATCTATAGGACAATGGGAGTTTGAAACACAAGGGCATGTGCTACATCATATTGAACACTGGACCAGCTAGAATGCAAAGGTAAAAGTACTGAGTGGGCTGTGTGTGTGACAATGTTGGTCAGAGAGTTGTTGTCTTGCGTTAGCTGTGTAGAGGATGGTAATAGGGTAATCTAGGGAAATTAAGATGGTGGTTAAGGAATATCATAACCTTGCCTAAAGAGGTGGGTTTTCAGTGAACACTTGAAGGTTTGAAAACTAGAGGAAAGTCTTACTGTGCGAGGGAGGGAATTCCACAAAGTGGGTGCAGCCCTGAAAAAATCCCTCCTAGAAGATTCCTGGATCTTTAGGTAGCTCACACAATAGAAGTATGAATAACTTCACTCCGACAAGAGACTCGGGACTAGACACCGCGGAAAGAGACTCAGGACCGGACACTGCGACAAGAGACTCAGGACCGGACACAGCGCAAGAGACTCAGGACCGGACACTGCAGCAAGAGACTTAGGACCGGACACAGCGACAAGAGACTCAGGACCGGACACTGTGGATGGCATCTCAGTGCAAGAGGCAGAGGCTGGAACCTCGGAACAGGAGACAGGGGCTGGGACCAGTGCCTCAGGGCAGGCGGCTGGAGCTGACGCCTCAGGACAGGCAGCTGGAGCTGGCGCCTCAGGACAGGCGGCTGGAGCTGGTGCCTCAGGATAGGCGGCTGGAGCTAGCAGATTGGGTCTCTTCCCAAAGAACAGAAATGGTGAAGCATAAACAAATCCGGAATGCGGAGAGGAAACAACAGCGGATGAATCAGTAGACTGTCGTGGTCTGCGGAGAGGACAGTCCTGTAAGAAGTGTACATTGCTGGCACAGTAGAGACACAATTTGTTAGCTAGTCTGCGCCGCCGTTCCTCTTCCATCAGATGGGGGCGTGGCCCACCTGTGATCCGGGCATTTGTTACACCATAGTTCTTAGTAAACAGCAAATTTGTAGAAGCACAATTAGGAGGTGCTGTTTGCACAGATTCCACAGTAGAGAAGGTAGGTGGAGACAAATCACCTGCTTCTGCATTAGGAGAGACAGAATCAGACAGTCTCCTGAGAGGGTTCACAAGTAAAGTGGAAATTTTAGCAAGCTGAGAACGTAGAAAGATAATATCCATTTGTAAAGTTTGTGGCAGTGGCAATTCCAAGATTGGTGAAACAGACATGTTGTAAAAAACAAATGAAAAATGAATTGCAGAAAAAGGTCCCAGAAAATAAATCTTCCACACGACTCCTAAGCTGTTTTTTTATGTAGGCTGCTCATACTGTCACGGTTCAATGCAGGAATACAGCTAGGAGCCATGAATATGGTGAAAAACACTCAATGTTTATTTGCTGAAGAGTACAAACAGAAGATAATCATGAGCTTGCAGTAAATACCAGGTACACAGCTGATGCAGGAAAGCAGGAGGTATAGAGAGATCCCAAGCAGCAAATGAACCAGGAGGAAGCAACAACAAAGTAACAACAATAACCAGCAAATAATGCTGGGAAAGACAGGTATAAGAAAGGACACACCCAGGTGCAAGGAATAATTAGTGAACAGGTTAACCCCTAATACAAACAAGAAGGCACAATTCAGCACCTCTGGTGAATGGAGGTACTGCCACAATAATAACAATGATGAAGTCCAAAAAGGCAGGAGCTGCCAGGTAAAGCAGCATGCATGGCAAAGGGCTTTCCGGCAGATCCTGACATATTTGAACACGAGATGTTGAGTGGGTTACCTGGTGTTGCTTCCATCAAGGGTTGGGGACACCCAGATACAGTCTACTCAATGGCCTGATACTGGTTTGGATGCATGTTTGGCATAATTTATACCTAAAATGGCTGCCAATAAAATGAGCGTATTTACAGCCATATGTTAAGTCATAGGTATCTCAAGATGCCAAGTTTATGACAGGCTTTTTTTTATCAGCCATATTTATATACATGCACACAACTAGGGTACAAATATAGGAAAAGTTTGTTAAAAAAAATTTGACTATGAAAACCACATATGCCCTTAGGCTTGACATGAAACAGTTTATGAATTACAGTAACAAAAATGATTATTAAATTATGCAAAAAAATTCTATATTATATGCACGATCAATGAAATAATCACTATCAGCTTCAGAGATGAATTTACAATCAGAGCAACTAACTAATGCTGGTCACTATAATAATCACCATGTATTCGGAATGAGTTGCTGTCAGCCTGCGTGGATCGGAAATGTACAGATTTGTTTTTTAGGTAAGTCTGTTTATATTCCAGTCGTTTTATTGCCAATTTTCTTTGCACGGATCCTGCTTGTTGGGTTTGTGGCAATTGGAAAATTGATTACCGCCGTTTTCTGGGAATTTGC
Organism: Mixophyes fleayi; assembly: GCF_038048845.1. Classification (NCBI taxonomy): domain Eukaryota; kingdom Metazoa; phylum Chordata; class Amphibia; order Anura; family Limnodynastidae; genus Mixophyes; species Mixophyes fleayi. Next base: position 27,654,505 of record NC_134404.1, on the reverse strand, counting down.
ACTACTCCTACTGTTGCAATCTACAGGTCTTTATAAGTGCAATTATTGTTGGCTAAAACATTTTAGCACCTGATAATTGTTTTATACTGTGAGTCTCTTCTGTGTTGTTGGTAATGGCTGCTTCCGCACAGTGGCCATAAGCCTAAAATGTGCCTTTCACTTGCCTTACAGAGAGACATTTGCTGATATTATGGTATCTCCATAGGGTCCATCATGCACTTGACTGCCCCACAGTCCTTCTGGCTAATATCTTGTGCCGATGAACCACCACCTAAGTCTAATAGGGTTGGCCGCACAGTGGGGAGTTCCAGAGCTGATACAGGGACAAGTCAGCAGAGTAGGTAAGGCCAAACTAGGATGTATTGCTATCTTCAGCTGACACCAGCTGAGATGAGCATTAGGACCATGAAAGCCATGCTGAAGCAAGAAGTATAACCATGACTGCAAATGTCAGTATTTCTCTCCTCCACACTCATGTATTTTCTCCTGGGGCAGTATACTCCTGAGCCAGCGGGCTTTAGAGGCAAGGGCTAAACTTGCCTCCTGTCGATCCCCATATTCACTCTTTTTCTCATTGGTCTATGATGGGACTGACTCACTAGTCGATTACAGCACTGCCAGAATATGTCACCACACGAGGAAGGGCTTCTGTGAGTCTGGCCAAGAGGTGTTGGATTTGGGTCCAGGAAGAAAAGAATGCAGGTTAGTAACACATTAAAAATTGCCAGTGTGACACAACCGTAACTGACTATTAACCTAAAAGAAAATAAATGATGAAGAGACTTTTATGTCTGCGTTCTAAGAGAAAGGTTGAACAAAAAAAGTCTTCAGGACCAGTTGTGAGTAAATTCAAATAATATATTCTTTTATTGTTATCTATTAAGTATATAATACAATAAAATGTATGCAAGAAAAAAAAACAACAACAAGCACATGGAAATGAACACACAAGTGCTGAGGAATATTCTATAGTTACCTATAATAAGTCCAGAAATATCAGTATCCTGGATGCAATTCTGTTGCACACTAATTTATCAAGGGTTACATGTCCCATTAAATCCCAGCAGAATTTAGATTGCGCAAACAAGTGGCACAAGGGGTCCATGACTCATCAATTTTAGGGGTAGATTTACTAAACCTTCTAAATAGGAAAAGTGGAAGTGATGATCATATCAACCAATCAGATTCTAACAATCATTCATCTAGTACATTCTAGAAAATGATAGTTAGCATCTAATTGGTTGTTATGGGCAATATATATACTTGTCATGTTTAAAAGGTTTGATAAATTTAACCCTTAGTTTCATTTTGCACCTCACATGTTGCCTCCTTACCATTGTATTTTATAACATACTTGGCTAAACACTCTTCCTGCATCTCATGGCTGTAGTAGAGTAGAAAGCTTAGCAATACTATTGGCTATAACAATTAACATGTATACATCAAAGTAAAACGCACTAATTCCAAATTCATTGCCAATAGCTTCAACATTGGTGGTAAGGAAAGACATATTTTTTAACCTTAAAAAAATTTATATTTAATTTCTTAAACGTTACCAGACACTGTTATTTAAATGTTCTGTAGATGCTGCAATTCTAAACAATTATGACATATCTTTCAAATGAGCTTGTCTGAAAACATGTTCTAGCTGCGAGGTATAGCACAGATTTCATAAGGTTGTGGGGCATTAATAGAACCGGTTGTAGGCGTGAGGTCCAGTTTAGCTCCAGGTGGAGCCTTGAATGTGAAGTTTTGCAGCAGCGTCGTGCAGAACAGGAATAGCTCCATTTTAGCCATGTTTTCCGCAGCACAGCTTCTTTTACCTAGAAAGAACACAAATAGGAATCATTAATAGCAGCTAAATGCTACAGTGAATATTCATCACACTTTAACACTTCATTTACTTATTTTTTATCCGATATTTCCTAAGTTAACGGCACAAATTTTCTAATTTTTAAGCTGTCAATTTTGCATTGAAAAACTTTTTATTTTGAAATCTAATTGTTATAAATGTTAGTGAATTTAGACTGTAATCTCCAATGGGGCAGGGACTGATGTGAATGAGTTCTCTGTACAGCGCTGCGGAATTAGTGGCGCTATATAAATAAATGGCGATGATGATGATGTATAGTTTTTTTTCCAGGACAGATTTTAAGTCAAAGAAACATGTTTTTTTTTTTTGTTTATGGAAATAATATATGGAAACAGATGCAATTTAAGCTGAGATGTATCTTATTTTGAGTGAAACAGGTCTTGAAGTACATTAGCTATGAGAAACTTTGGACCTACATAAACCAGGTGCAAGTCTCAAAGTTGATGATTATGATTGATGTATATTTGCTCTGGCCATATCTTTATTTCTAAAATTAGGACTGTATGAGTCTTAAGATGCAATTTGAAATACACATGTGGAAATGGAAGGGTGCAGACGCATTTTTGTCCAAATGCAAATGATGGCTGTATCAAGACCACAACCAATGGATGAAACGCGTTGCCTGTTTCTCTACAGTGCTATTGAAAGATACCACAAGTGAACCTAACAGTGTTGGATTCAACTGGAACCTTTTTACATTGTCTGCGGTTGCTGCATGAACAGCTGAGTGTACTGCTCCTTTGAATCAGGTGGTCACTTGTGAAGATTCAAAGCCGTTGCGCTAGTTGCCAGCAGAGAGACACCAAAGACCAAGTTGTTTAGATTCCTGTTTCCATGTCTATATACGAATTACGTACTAGAATTATTGGAACGTGTTTCTTCTAGACTACTGTACATACGCTATCCATTTTTTAGTGGTAACACGCTGTTTCTAAATGGAGTTCGAATCATCGCATAAAGAACACACCCAGTTTCTACTACGATCATATTCATTTGGAGCACATTTTTCTATGTATTATCGTTAAGAAATTTTGGAGGCTTGGACTTAGTTTGGAACAGTACCTGCTTTCCTAATTATTGAGTTGGCATTTAATTGCTCATTTAATGAGATCCTAGCTCTGCTGTGTTTCAATTTATATATATATATATATATATATATATATATATATATATATATATATATGTATATATATATATATATATATATATATATATATATATATATATATATTTGCATGTACATTAACTGCTAATAGCAGATTGACGTTCTGTTTGAAATGCATGCATAGTACATGCTTAGTATATGCATGCATAAACTTATTTAACATTTTTCATATATATTTATTTTGGATAAGATTCTCTTTAGTAGAAATCTAATTTTGGCCCTATGGGTATAAGCAAGAGATTTTGTTCTGTGTATTTTTTTTTTAGACATATAAATCAGTGGCGTACTGTAATATGAAAGGTACATATAAGACACAGAGATTCTCCATTTTCCACAGAAACATAATCGCTGTGTTTCAGACAATCCCTGAAGTGCCTCATGTGAAACAGTAATGAGGAATCTAATAACGAAAATATTTTATCTGCGTAATCTCCCTGTTTATAAACACCAAAGACTTCACTACGTGATTTTTAATTATAGTGCAATGTATGTTATGCTTAATAGTACTCAGTAGCCCCAAATGACTAACTCTCAGACAGATGCAGCTCCAAATCAATATCTAAAACCAAGATCATAACCAGCAGATAACAAGCAAACTAGAGAAACAGGTACAGTAAAAACATCATACCGTGTTTCCCCGATAATAAGACACTGTCTTATTTTTTTGGGGGGTCCAAAAAACAGCATAGGGCTTATTTTCGGGGTAGGTCTTATTTTAATTGACATTGACAGCAATTTCAATAAACAGGTAATGCCCCTCAGTCCTGCTTTTATCCCCATTATGCCCCTTAGTCCTGCTTTACAGTACTTTATTTACCGTTTTTTTTGTCCTCACTTTCCTCTTTTCTGTACTCTTTTCAGCGGCGCTGCTGTAAATGACGCTGGCACGCACGCCAGCGTCATTCACAGAAAAGGAGGGGAGGGTGCGCGCTCACTGTGAGAGAGTGAGATGCTGCAGCTGTGATGGATGCCACTGTTAAATCTTTGCCAGCGGCATCCATTTCATGCGGGGGGGGGGGGGCAGCGGCATCCATTTCATGCGGGGGGGGCAGCGGAGCTGGGGGCATTGTATTGTAGCACAGGGACCGGGCAAAATGGGGATTTGGCTAGGTCTTATTTTTCGGGGTAGGGCTTATTTTGGACCGTTCTGCAGAAGTAAGGGTAGGTCTTGTTATCGGGGTAGGTCTTATTATTGGGTAAACAGGGTAGAACTACCATACCATATATGACCTTGAGCATTCTTAGAGGCAGCATGGTTACAGCAGACCCTCATCCTTAAAACAAGGGTTCAGTTACAGGCAGAAGCAGCACCAAATTAGTATCTAGGATAACAGTCCATATCTAAAACCAAGATTAGGATAGTCAGATGTCATTCAGGAGAGAAACAGGGTCAAAACATCATAGAGAAATATCAGTGTATCCAGTGCTATAGACTTATATAGGTGCATAACACCTATAATTTCTCACGAGCACAATGAGATCCCAGGGAGTGTTTGGCAGCCTCTGTAGTAGCACTGCGCGATACAAAGCTGCATGATCACACTCAGTATGTGAGCAGATTAATTTACATTCTTTTTACAACTTAGTTTTTGCACTTGTCATAATGCATAGTCGGTATGTTCATCCTGTCTAAGTAAAGTGTTGGATAATATCAAGTTTCTTCTCTCAGGCTGGATGTGTTCTGCATACAGGAATTTACCAAACAGGAAAATTAGACAACTGACCAAAGACCAGTCAAGTAATATTTGCAGATAATCTTGTCTCCAAGACCCAAGTCTCATTAAAGAAAATTTCATCAGCCAAATCTGCTCAGAGTTAGTATTACCTATTGAGAAAGGTATAAATGCTTCATTCTTTTTTAAATGTCTTACCTATTGAGAAAGGTATAAATGCTTCATTCTTTTTTAAATGTCCTTCTGAAGTGAGAAAATGTTCTGGGTAAAACTCTTCTGGTTTTTCAAAATACGCAGGATCTTTCAATACAGAGGTCAACAGTGGGATAATAGTGGTTCCCTGGGGAAAAATGTTCAAAACTGTTCATTATGTAACAGAAATACATAGTTTAAAAACAAGAACATTTTTATGGAGCCCATACATTGGCAGACTTAGTTTTTAAACCATAAGGTTGAAAGGCGAAGTCTGTAGCTAACTTGACCTTATTTGTTTATTGTCAAATTAAACACATTGAACCTGAGTCATTAAGGAGAGCACAGCAAAAAAAAAAGAAGTAACTTTGCACCTCGGCAAAACTATGTTGCATTAGAGGGGGTGATAAATTTAAAATGTGGGGACAGATTTATAATTGGGGTAGAGCATTTCCTAGATCAACTTTACATTTCAGTGTAAAAATAAAGTTATCAAGTATTTGTGTGGTATGACACAAACATAAGTATTTTATTTATGTACAAAATAAAAAACTAATTTGCACCCCTTGCAATGTAACATGGCTTTGACCAGAATCAAATTTACTCCTTTTTTTGCCTTGCTCTCCTTAATGACTCAGGTCCATCATGTTTTTTGTCAACCCCATACTACCAGATCACAAGGAACCCAAACAGCGTTTATGACTGATGCTTGCAAACATACATGCCAAGGAAGTCATTGCTTTGTCCCATCCACTTGACTCATACTTCAAGCCACACTCACAATGTATTTTCATACCTTCTCCCAAACACTGGGGAAGCAATTTCCTATCTGATTCCCTACATCCTCATGGAGGAGCGCATCCCTCTCCCTTCTCACTCTCCATCTAGAAGGCTACATTTTCTTATCTCTCAAAAAACTCTGGGTAAGCCAGCTTTGCTTAAACTAAGTACTGAAAGTGTATAAGTGTAACAGGCTTTACTGAGAAATTACTGAGAGCCAGTGGGCCGTGATCCAATGCTCATAGCAAAGCAATCCAATACTAATGTCTTCACTTGTTATTTGTGAGAAGGGACAACACCACACAAGTATTTATAAAAGATCAGGTATGTATTAAATAAAAAAATCTATCTACTGTACATTATGTAAATATGACTAGTCACCTCATACAGTGAAGCTTCATGCATCCATATGTATCACTTTCATTATCATTCTAATTTTTGGCACATCAGTTTATTCTCTAGAAACTGTATATCCAGTACCCCATTCACAAATGAACATTAACAGATGAAGATATTATTGCAGTGAATATTGTAGTATAACAATCTATAAGCTTTGTAAGTAACAAGACTACACATATACTGTGATTAATCCGTGGACATGGCACACTGTTCTCTGCAATACACTATGGCTCATCTGTGGTGAGAGACAGCACGAAGAACAGTACAGAGACCTATAACAGGTAGGTTCCTTGTATGAGTTTTATGTTTCCCTTCTCCATATTAGAGGTCAGGTAAGGTGGCTCTGAATACATGTAATGATGGGCAACTCTGTGCTGTTGTCCTTGAGCATTCCACAAGAGGGGCAGACAGGAATCTCTGGCATCTACTGCTGTGTCACTGTGGAAGTGTGCTTGGGAAATTCTGCTGTCAGTAGATGGAATTGGTTTAAGCATTGCTTCCATGATAGGGGCTTTTTTAAGAGCCTTTAGGTATACACAGAGAGCTAAAAGGGAGTCAACTGCTTTTTATTGCTCTCTGTGTATAAAGGGAGTGGAGGAGAAACTCTAAATATTCCCTTTATATGCTGTGCTTTGCTCTTATTAAGCCCTTATCTTTGCCAGTGCATTTATTTTCCCATGAACTCTTTCTTTTTACTATATTACCAGTACTGTGTGTTTGTTTGTTTATTTTAACATTTGTAGCAGTATATAACTCCTTAAGAATCTTGTTGTAGACATCCTTTACTGAACCCAGCTGCATTCCTATGATATGCTGTGTGTGATAAATTTGACACTCACCTTTGAAATAAAATAGCCTTTGAATGTAACGTCTTGAGAAGTTGCATGTGGGGCATTAGCTGGAACGATATCACCAAACCGCTGAATTTCATTAAGGACCGCCTCTGTGTACGGCATTTGTTTCCTATGTTCTATTTGAGGTTGAGCTGATCCAATCACTCTTTCAATTTCATTTTGTACTTTTTCTGTTCAAAAATATGTGTTATATAAATTATAATTAATGTGACATATTTATAGTCTACAAACACAATGATAAATTCTTCTTTCTACTAAAACCTACAACACACATTACTGATTCAGTGACAGATGTGTTTAAGGTTTTCCTTTAAGCAATAGCTAAAGGGATAATTCTACCTGTGGGGATAACAACAAAGTGATTTAAATTACTAAATAGGCTGTGAGTTATTTAGCAGTAGACAGTCATTATATTTTACAGCATCCTTAAATATTTGAACAGAGATCAAAGTTCTCAAGAACTTGAAGGTAAGGTTGGTGTCACACAGATATCCAAGCTAGAGAAGAGGTAGTGTTTAGCTGGATTACACGTGCACACAGGGCCGGACTGGCCATATGTCACTTCTGGAAAATGCCAGACGGGCCGATGGCCAGATGGGCCGGCCCGACTCCTTCTGTCTTCCTGGTGGCTGGTTCTGAGAGAGGGGGTAAGAGCCAGGGGGGAAGGTGGTGCTGAGAGAAAGGGTGAGAGAGACAGGGGGTAAGGGGGTGCTGAGAGAGGGGGTGAGAGAACCAAAGGGGAAGGGGGTGCTGGGAGAGGGGTTAGAGAGCCAAAGGGGAAGGGGGTACTGAGAGAGGGGTGAGAGAGCTATGGGGTAGGGGGTGCGGGGAGAGGGGGTAAGAGAGCCAGGGGGTGCTGGGAGAGGGGTGAGTGAGCCAGGGGGTAGGGGGCACTGGAAGAGGGGGTGAGAGAGCAGCCAGGGACGTAGGGGGTTCAGGGAGAGGGGTGAGAGAGCCAGGGGGTAGGGGATGCAGGAAGAGGGGTAAGAGAGCCAGGGGGGTAGAGGGTGCAGGAAGAGGGGTGAGAGAGCCAGGGGGTAGAGGGTGCAGGAAAAAGTGTGAGTGCCAGGGGGGTAGACAGTGCAGGAAGACGTGTGAGAGTGCCAGGGGAGAAGGTGGTGCAGGAAGATGTGTGAGAGCATCAGGGGAGAAGGTGGTGCAGAAAGACGTGTGAGAGAGCCAGGGGAGAAGGTGGTACAGGGGGTTAAGTGAGAGGGACAAAGAAAAAGATGGCGCAGGGGCATAGGTAAATGAAAGTGTAAAGGGAGAGACATCTTAAGAATGGGAATGTCAGGGATGCAGCCATCATAAAACACAAGTAGTAATGAAGAATGGGAATGCACAGAGGGGACAAGTGTTAAAAAAAATAAAAAATCAAGCCTTCATACTCCATTCACTTATATTTTCCATACCCCCACTTCTAAATTTCCGCTTTGACCACTGCCTTCTGTTCCTGCTCCCGACTGCCTTTGTGAGCTGACAGCTGCTGATCCCTCCTCTCCCAGCGTGCCCAGTAGGAGAACAGAATACAATGTGTTTGTGTTTTTAACCATCCTTTCATGAACTGGGGGCACTACTGTGTATCCAATGACGTTTACAACACTATGTATTGCTCATTATTGCGCTGTAATGTTTCTTGCATATTTATCTGTACAGAGATTTTTAATTAAGAGGAAAAAACATTGCTTGTCATAAATTTTATCTGTGATTGTGTCAATTTATCTATTTTTGTTTGCATTGTAAATGGTGTATTAAGCTGCTCCTGGGACTCACACTCTCAGTATCTGATATGCTGTACCAATTTTTATTTGTGAATGAGTTTTTTTCTGGGCACTACTAATGATTTGGGGGCACTGCTAGGGCATAATGTTATTTGGGGACACTATTATGGCATAATGTGACCTTGGGGCACTACGATGTGGCATAATATGAACTAGGCGCACTACGGTGTGGCATAATATGAACTTCTGCCAAAGGCAAGTCTTTCATTGTTGAATATGATGGGAGCCCAAAGAAGTTGCTGTATCGTGGCCCAAAATTCCTCTTGTCGGCACTGCCTGTGAGTCAAGGGGGTACCTGTTACCTATATGTGTGTACGTATTCTGTTGTTGCTATTTTGTGGGAGATTTGAAAAAAGCAAAACATTGGTTTACTATAGTGTCACCTGTATAATTGGTGGTACTGCTGTAGTATGGGGTGGCGTGGTGGTGGCAATGTTGTAGTGTGTTTGGGGCTTACTATTGTTAATAAGTAGGAGAGGGTATTGCTGTAATGTGCTGGTGATGCTGGTTTCTGTATTGTTGGAGGTGATGCCAGTTGCCGTAATGTGGGGGGTGATACAGGTTGCTGTAATGTGGGGGGTGATGCTGGTTGCTGTAATGTGGGGGGTAATGCTGGTTGCTGTAATGTGGGGGGTAATGCTGGTTGCTGTAATGTGGGGGGTGATGCTAGTTGCTGTAATGTGGGTGATGATGCCGGATGCTGTAATGTGGGGGGTGATGTCAGACGCTGTAATGTGTGGGATCAGGCCAGACGCTGTAATGTGGGGGGTCATGCTGGATGCTGTAATGTGGGGGGTGATGCTGGTTGCTGGAATGTGGGGGTGATTGATGTAGTATGAGTGTGTGTGGGGGGGTTATTTATTGCTGTAATTTGGGTACTAATAATGTATTGTCATGGTATTTATTGATGTAATTGTGGTGCTAACAATGTAATGTTGAGGGTCATTAGGAGAAATAATTCTCCACACACACACACTTATAATACATCATATTGTACAGCACCAGCGACGTGCACTGCACCAGCATCAGTGTGCATGGAGCCCACAGCAGATGGGCCTGTGTGCTTTAAATGCCAGGGCTGATTTTTAGTCCCAGTCCGGCACTGCGTGCACATATGTGCAAAAGTTACACTTTCTACTCCAGGTGTGTCACTGGGAAATTTGCAGCAAACATATTTTCTGATAAGGGATTTTTTAATGGCCACGATAGATGGCAACGCAAATATATATAAATATATCAACATAAAGGAGATGTTCTTGATAAATATATTCCTTGTTATGTAAAGTCTGTTAGACAAATTTTTGTATCAAACTCAACTAGATTTACAGTATACCTATTTATTACGTCACCACCAAAGTGACTTTTTTTTCAAAGTGAGCATTTTTCTAACTTCTTTTGGTAATGTAACCCCTCTATAGTTCTCACATGTTCTTCTTACAGTAGACTTTCCTGCATACACAACACATGGTCTAATTACTGACTTATACATTGATAATACTAGGTTTGCATCATATGTATTTATTACCATTTTATATGCACCCTAAGATTTTATTTGCCTTTGCAGCTGTCACCTGTCAGATTTCTGCCAACTAGCATAAAACCTTTTTCAAATCAATGTACTCAATAGTTTTAAATTTAATGTGTAAGTAGTGTAAAAGGGTGGCAATGGGGGTTGGAACATCCTGATAGCCATGGGCACAGCGTGTGCGTCAACGTATGCAAATTTATATCTTGGTTGGTGGGAGAAGGAGATGGTGTTTAATGAACAAAATGAAATATATACCGACCATATTTTAATATGGTTTAGGTATATAGATGATATATTACTGTTATGGGAGGGAGAAACAACCTTATTCCATGAATTCACTAAACACCTTAACAATAATAAATTGAATCTCCTATTAACATCTGATATCCAGGAAAGAATGATCAATTTTCTAGATCTACAAATCTCCATTGATAGTGATGGTAAATTAATGACAGATATGTTTAGAAAATCCACAGCTACTAACAGTCTATTACACTACACGAGCGCCCATTTTCCATCAGTAATAAAAGGGGTGCCTAAAGGAGAATTCCTCCGAACAAAACGAAACTGTTCGGATATTACCACCTTCCAGAAGAGATCTGGTGAACTGAGGGATAGACTGGTACAAAGAGGCTATAGCAAAAAAAGTATACAGAAGGCCTCATATGAAGCAAATTGTAGAGAGAGAGAATCCTTGATATTCCCCACACCCAAACCTATTTCAAAAGGAAAAACAAGAATGATTGGCACATTTTGCTCCGAATGGAGGGACATCTCAAATATTTTTCAACAACATTGGCACGTCTTGTTGTTGGATCATGATCTCAGGGATAACCTTGATGACCGAGTCACAATAACATGGCGAAGAGCCCGAAATTTGAGAGATCGTCTTGTCCATAGTCACTTTACGCATAATAAGAAATCATCAAATATAATCCATGGCTTTTACAAATGTGGCAGGTGTAAAGCTTGTAAATACACTATTCAAAAACATGACTATGTTGACAGATATTCTAGAATCTGGAAAATTAACAAATTTGTTAATTGTAACTCAATGGGGGTTGTTTACTGCCTGATATGCCCGTGTGGTTTGAAGTATGTTGGCATGACAACAAGACCCTTTAAAAGACGCTTGTTGGAACATGTCAACAATATTAAAAATGCTCCCAAAGATAGAGAGAAATTTAAACCTATCACTACAGTGGCTAAGCATTTTCTTTTGTTCCACAATAACAATCCGGATCTACTTCAAGCGTTTATAATGGAACAACTATCATTAGGTATTAGGGGAGGCGATATGCAGCAGGAATTGCTAAAAAAAGAATCCAGACTGATATTTCTAATGGACAGTCTGGTACCCCATGGTCTCAATGACAAAACAAATTATATGGCATTTATCTAAATGTGAGATTTAACATATTTTTCTTCTTATTTGATAACATCACCTAAATTAATATTTGATTTTTATCACTTAAATCTGGTGTAAAATCCAGATTAATGTAATGTAATGTTGGTTCAACACTTTTTTGATATCACTTAATAAATGTAGGGACTCTTTATCTTTGGACCATGAGTCAACTCATTAATTTTTATTCAATTTCTTACACACTGGTTTAAACGGGATGTTTTTACATCTAATATGGTACTGCTGGCAGCAGTACCTCTGAAAATTACATTTAGCACATACAACATTGTAATGTTCTTATATTCATTATGGTATTAATGGTGTTAATACCTCTTAATTCACTTTATTTTGTTTTATTTAGTAAAACTTAACGTATAAATCACCTCCAAGAAATTAAAAATCTTTTATTTTCAGCACCATGAGTAGATAGGCAGTGTGTGGGTTAACCTTACCTTTAGAATAAATGTATTCTTATCACAATGTTACCGTGGGGTTAACCATATTAACATTCCTGTGTTTATATGTACTTAATAGATCTACTAATGATGCACCAATCCTAATACATATTAATGATGCCTCTCTGTTTGATAGCCTTGGTACAATAGTACATTATACATCAGTATTATTAGTGCATTCATGATCTGTGTTTACTATTTTCTCCATATATCTGTAATAAACCAATCACTACAAGGATTAGCAGGGCGGGATTTACCTCTCTGTATTGTGATTGGGTCAGTGATGTGTCTATCAATGAGTCTGTGTCCTCGAGAATGATAGATTTCTATTGGCCTGCTGGCGATGACGCCCGTATTTGGGGACGTATCTATCCCATAAAAGAGCTGTCAGCTCTGTCCTTCGGCTTGCCTGGTTAAAGCGAGTGAGCGAAACGCGCGTCGGCGTTCGCCTCGCAGTGTTATGCATATTAATTAATTATCAAAACAAATCTTTTCGGGAGGGGTCTAATCTCTGGCGTGTGTATGAATGAGTGAATGAGAGCCCATAATCAATATAAGAGGGACTCTTAGATCTGCCATTTGAATCTCAGCAACAGTTAGGGCTTTATTAGTGTGACAGACTGCGGTGATTGAATGCTCAGATGTGAGCCTCCATTATAGAGAGATACGCAGACCAGTCCTTTACTAGCCCTACTACAACATATGGTTGGGGCAGGATTTAGCCTGACTAATGCTATATTAACAACTATAATGAAATATATAATCTCTGATGTTGAAAACAACATCTTATAGCTTGGTAATCTATGGCTTATATACATCATATTTGCCAACAATTAAGAGAGAATATATTTACTCATACAGCACTTTCAAGTCTGATTTATAGTGATAAGACTACCACTGCCAGAGTTCATGTCCCACTAAACGGAGGTTACGTAATTCTGGAATACTAAGGGTTCACCATTTTGATATATATCCCTTGAATAACTATTCCATTACAACAAGGGAATAACTCGGCTTATACTACCATTACTCCGTTAATGATGTCTTATTATATATCTATGACATCTCCCGTTTAGGACCAAAAAACTTCAATGGTCCTTCATATACCTTTGGATTTATAGACAGCTATTAAAAACATTTTGTCATTTATTATAAAATCTTATTGAAGACTTTCTGGCTGTCTCATTACACTGCGAGGCTTGGCGGTGTTCTCTGCCATTTTAAAATTTATATGTTTGTTTATTTCACTATTTTTTTGTTTTTTATTTCGCAACTGGTGTCACAGGCACTATTTTTGGGACTCATTATCATTTTAATAAAACTAATAAAATGTAAGTTTTAGAATACTCCATTATCATAGAGTGCCCCTATGTTACATGATTCTTTTCTCTGTACTTGTTAATTTATGAACTAATAATACATGTATAGGGTGCACCAACTCAGTCAAAAAATAATCATATTATATGAACGAAGATAGTCTGAGTGTTTGATTCCCTAGTGCGTTGGGAATTCAATTCTTTTGAACATCCTGATAGTGTAGCAAATGTGCCAATGACAATTTGATAATCAGTGTCACTGATTACTACCCTCCACTCAATCCATTCAAAATACCATTGAAGCTCCACAACTTACAGTTCCACATTCTTGCCATCTTTAAAAACCAAAGACACAATTTTCTAATCTCTCTCTCTGAATATATATATATATATATATATATAATGTTATGCCTTCAGCATTTTTATATTTACAAATGTATTCAACACCTAGTGGCCATTCTGGTATTAGAGTGTAAACTCCACCTAGTGGTCAGTCTCGTATTAGCTTAAAATTAAACTCTCAGGGCCTCTGTAGTTTAGTTTTCAGTGCATCATGGGAATTACAGGAGGTCGCTATTTTAGATGCTAAGAAAGAAGAGGTGCAGTATATCTCTCCCCTTAGCACAGCATCGATGGTAAGATTGCTCCCTAGTTATGTATTTTCGCCATGTTTTTCATGTGTGCATTACATTGCATCTGTTCATGTTATAAAAGTACTCCATTATTTCTGTATTACAGTTTTACCACTTGAATTATTATGTTCTTAACTACTTGAGTAAACAACATTAAAGTAGGAGTGGTTATGCTATCTATCAACTACTGAACTTAGTTTCCTTAGTACACATGGGTGACAAGGTGCTTTATCTATCTTAATCTTGTTTAGGTGCAATTGCACAACTTTCAGCATTAGACAAGCAACAGTTTTTAGTGTACATACTACTGCTAAATACCTTATTTTCTAGCATTATATTTTTCCTTTGTGAATATAGATTAAGAAAAAAAACATTTAACAATCAACTTTCTCTTTATCTTCTAAATTGATTTTTCCTACTTTAACATTTAGTGGCCAAGTATAACTTTTATTTTTATTCCTGTTTATGTACCTTTTACTTTTTCATTACTGTTTATGTTGAAACCTTTTGGGAATGTTTGCAGCCAATTTATTCTGCTCTGTGTATTACAGTTTTACCACTTGAATTATTATGTTCTTAACTACTTGAGTAAACAACATTAAAGTAGGAGTGGTTATGCTATCTATCAACTACTGAACTTAGTTTCCTTAGTACACATGGGTGACAAGGTGCTTTATCTATCTTAATCTTGTTTAGGTGCAATTGCACAACTTTCAGCATTAGACAAGCAACAGTTTTTAGTGTACATACTACTGCTACATACCTTATTTTCTAGCATTATATTTTTCCTTTGTGAATATAGATTAAGAAAAAAAACATTTAACAATCAACTTTCTCTTTATCTTCTAAATTGATTTTTCCTACTTTAACATTTAGTGGCCAAGTATAACTTTTATTTTTATTCCTGTTTATGTACCTTTTACTTTTTCATTACTGTTTATGTTGAAACCTTTTGGGAATGTTTGCAGCCAATTTATTCTGCTCTGTGCAAGATTTACATTCCACGCAGGAAAAATTGATGGTGGAATTCAGGGGAGAGTATTTTAGGAAAATTGTCAGCTGAAGAAATGTGTAAGATGCACTACTAAAATGCAGAATGGGGTAAATGTTTTGCAGAAAATTGTGAAAATGTATTCTCAACTAGTCAATAAAAATTATATCTTTCATTATGGTGGCCATATTACAACAAATCTCATACATGGAAGAGGGTTGCATATAATATAGTTAAACTTTTTATACAGTGTGCATTAACAATATTCTTCCAACATTGATGTTACTTTAGCCGTACATTACACTGCCAGCAGCAGCCCTAGAGTCATCTCCTTTCCCATATAGTCTATTGCAGATACAATCCTATCACAATCAGCAGTGTGACACATGTCCTTCTTTTCCTTAAAAAATACATAGTGTTAGGGCCACAGCCATCGATAAGC
Source organism: Mixophyes fleayi (assembly GCF_038048845.1). Taxonomy (NCBI): domain Eukaryota; kingdom Metazoa; phylum Chordata; class Amphibia; order Anura; family Limnodynastidae; genus Mixophyes; species Mixophyes fleayi. The sequence goes on along the minus strand of NC_134404.1, from coordinate 27,639,019 downwards.
CTTAAGAACTGGACTAGTAGAGATCTTCACCTTTAGCAGCCGCCTTTCCCATAGAACTATGCACATTCACAGGTACTCGGATGCCCCCAGCACTTATCTCTATGGTAGTAGAGGCTTATCAGAATAAGCATGGTTCCAGGTAGAGAAACCGGAAGGCTGGAAGCAGGAAAACCAGGAACAGGTCTCGTTACACATAGTTAAACAATAATTATACCAAAACATAATCTAATAAGATAATATAACCTAAAAAAAACTATTTTTTTTTTATTTATCAGAAACTGCTATGCATGTATTATGAGTAGTGATGCAGCCCCTATTTTGAAATATTTGGATATGAACAGTCACCATAGAAAACCACGCTCGGCCTACGGCCTTATGCTTTTATATAGGCACAAAACTCTCAGGTGCCTTCTCATATCCTTGTATTTCCCAGTATGAGTGTATTATCCCATATATAGATTTCTCACTTTGGATATCTGGATGTTTTATCATCAGCAGGAGGCCCCATCTCAGAGTGGTAGTGGTTGTCTCCATTCCAGCACCAAATAGATCCACCATCAGTGCAACCAAGTTGTCATTGTGGTAATACAGAGCGGATTCTGGCTTCCCCTGCATAATAAAAATTGAACTACATTATGCTGAATACTATTTACTATAATACATTTATCTTCACAAGTGGCAACTGACATGTTATTGAACAATAAAGTAGCACCAACAGTGATATTTATTTTATGATATATGGTACATAGCCTCTTTTGCATTGCTAAATGTATTTTTGGGAAATAATTAAAGCGTTCTATGATATATGGTTTTAAAATGTTGTCAGTTAATCAAGTACAGAATAAGAACTCTTGTGGCAATTGGTGATTTGTAGAAAACACATTCATTTTTTTTGTTCCAGCTTTCAGTGAAAAATTTAAGGAAAACAAACTGTCTGTGAAAAGATGCGTGAAATGGGAGAGCAGAGGGGGTGCATTTAGCCTGACTTGTGAGGAAAAAAATCAATAAATAGAAGGTTCATTCATATAGTACTTTCCTTCCACTGATAACATCTCTTGTGTGTGCTTTAACTTTCACAGCAAATGGATTAGTTCAGATCAACTACTTGGATGTCACAAAGTTTCTTGCAATTGTATTCAATGTAACAAGACACATTATTAGCAGTATAGTTTTTAATTTTAGTCATGAGGTAAACCCTTTTATGATTAGGTGGTAATGAAATAATTAAAGAATGATTGCATTGTTATGCCGATCGATATCCAGTCTGTGGTTGAAATTTGCACAGCAACCCAGAGGTTAATAGCAATATGGTCGAACAGCACCTACAGGCTGTCTGTGTATACAGTGAGCCTGAAATCACAAATGAAGAAGTTGTGGGAGACCCTATAGTGTTGGGCATATGTCACTAATTGTGTATATACCGAATAGGTTACTAAGAAGTAAAGTAATATGTCCGTTTTTATGGATATTGTATGGTGTCTAATTTTAAATGATTAAGGGGGCCTCTTAAGTGCTGTGGGCGTATATTGTTTGAAGCAAAGGAGGCATGAATTAGCACGGCAGGTAAACACTCACTGTCAGGCCACACACAGATGCGGTTCAAATATCGGAAGAAATTATTGGCTCACTTAGGTGTAAATAGACAAAGATCTTAGTATCCAAACGCATTGGCTGGGGTATCACACCTGGTCTAGAGAATCTCTTCCTCTGTGATCTGGGCCAGTGGAGTACCAGCTCTCTACTGTGATATTACCGACGCATATACCATCAGGTGCAGGGTAGGAGGCCACCCACAGCGGAATGTGTTGAGATTTTTTTATGGGTGTGCATTTCAATAGTTTTTGTATTTTATACATTTTATTCTTTTTGCAATAAAAACCATTGCATGAAAAGGTAATGCACTATTAGTATATTCTTTCTTCTTACACACATGCCTGACTATATGCGGACCATATGTGTACACTGGAAGAGAGATGATCAATACAAGTGAAGGAGGAACAAAAGACCATATTATATGCTGAATATCATTTAAGCGCTTGTAAGTGCATACCCTAAGGGGGACATTTTGGAATTTTCACTCAGGACACTGTGGTGTTGTATGCTAAATTATAAGGAATGTGGAATAGAGGAATTTGTCCAAATGAGATTGCACTATGATTGTTCTTTCTTTTTGGTCTTTCATATACTATCCTGAGGATATATAAGGAACTTTGTGACATCTAAGGTCGATGATCTGAACTAATCCATTTGCTGGATCAATAATCAGTAAGGTTTATGTGGAAGGGCTAAAGCACACATGACGTTTTCAGTAGAAGGAGAGTACTATATGAATGAACTTTCTATTTATTGATTTTTTCCTCACAAGCATTTGTTATTCACATCAGTTACTAGCGCCAGTCCTATATACATTTGTTTATTGGTATTTGACTTTCACCTCATTTGTGGATCAAAGGTGGTATATAGGTGGCTGCTGCCATACTGAGGTTCACACTAATATACCACTTACCTTTTTTCTGCATCCCACTAGAAAGTCTAAATGCTAGACCACAAGTAAGTAACATAAGGGACAAAGTGTCACTTATGGTATTCCATCAGAGACAGTATATCCAGAATTGGGAGGAATTATCCTGAATTTTAGGATACTTTACCACCTGTCATTAAAATGGATTAAAAATTAAATACTTATTCAGGGCTGATATAATTACAATGTAAGGGCCAAAAATGCACAACAGACCATCCATTATTGTGGGAATAATCTGTGTTGTATCATTGCCTGTATGAGATCAGCTGTGAAATATATTGTATGGAAGTAAAAAGAGGTTACTTCTGGTCTCTTGGACCAGGACCACTAATAACACAGGTCTGCCCCAAAAATTTTTTGGACAGCTGTTTTGGTTTAGTTGACTGTTACTTATGTTTTTTGGTGCGCTGAATTCAAAAATGACAGCCGTTTTGTCTAGGGATGAGCGCACTCGGATTTATGAAATCCGAGCCCACCCGAACGTTGCGGATCCGAGTCGGATCCGAGACAGATCCGGGTATTGGCGCCAAATTCAAAAGTGAAACTGAGGCTCTGACTCATAATCCCGTTGTCGGATCTCGCGATACTCGGATCCTATAAATTCCCCGCTAGTCGCCGCCATCTTCACTCGGGCATTGATCAGGGTAGAGGGAGGGTGTGTTAGGTGGTCCTCTGTGCTGTTTAGTTCTGTGCTGTTTAGTTCTGTGCTGTTTAGTTCTGTGCTGTTTAGTGCTGTGCTGTTTAGTGCTGTGCTGTGCTGTGCTGTGCTGTGCTGTGCTGTGCAGTGCTGTGCTGTGCTGTGCTGTGCTGTGTTCTGCAGTATCAGTCCAGTGGTGCTGTGTGCTGTGCTCTGTCCTTCTGAGGTCAGTGGTGCTGCTGGGTCCTGTGCTGTGTCCTGTTCAGTCCAGTGGTGCTGTGTCCTGTGCTCTGTGCTTCTAAGGGCATAGTTATTTCCCCATTATTCCCAAGTTTTTAAAAAATAAAAAAAAAGTAAAAAAAAATAAAAAATTAGAAATTTAAAAAAATATATATAATTATAACCAAATGTGCAAAACCAATCCAGCAGTATAAGTCCATTGGTACTGCAATATTACCAAGTTCACACATTCTGCAGTATCAGTCCAGTGGTGCTGTGTCCTGTGCTCTGTCCTGCTGAGTTCCGTAGTGCTGCTGGGTCCTGTGCCGTGTCCTGTTCAGTCCAGTGGTGCTGTGTCCTGTGCTCTGTGCTTCTAAGGGCATAGTTATTTCCCCATTATTCCCAAGTTTTTAAAAAATAGAAAAAAAGTAAAAAAAAATAAAAAATTAGAAATTAAAAAAAATATATATAATTATAACCAAATGTGCAAAACCAATCCAGCAGTATAAGTCCATTGGTACTGCAATATTACCAAGTTCACACATTCTGCAGTATCAGTCCAGTGGTGCTGTGTCCTGTGCTCTGTCCTGCTGAGTTCCGTAGTGCTGCTGGGTCCTGTGCCGTGTCCTGTTCAGTCCAGTGGTGCTGTGTCCTGTGCTCTGTGCTTCTAAGGGCATAGTTTTTTCCCCACTATTCCCAAGTTTTTTAAAAATTAAAAAAAAGTAAAAAAAAATAAAAAATTTAAAAAAAAAAAAAAATATATAATAATTTAAACCAAATTTGCAAAACCAATCCAGCAGTATAAGTCCATTGGTACTGCAATATTACCAAGTTCACACATTCTGCAGTATCTTGTGCTACATATAATGGAGACCAAAAATTTGGAGGATAAAGTAGGGAAAGATCAAGACCCACTTCCTCCTAATGCTGAAGCTGCTGCCACTAGTCATGACATAGACGATGAAATGCCATCAACGTCGTCTTCCAAGCCCGATGCCCAATCTCGTAGTACCGGGCATGTAAAATCCAAAAACCCCAAGTTAAGAAAAAGTAGCAAAAAGAGAAACTTTAAATCATCTGAGGAGAAACGTAAAGTTGCCAATATGCCATTTACGACACGGAGTGGCAAGGAACGGCTTAGGCCCTGGCCCGTGTTCATGACTAGTGGTTCAGCTTCACCCACGGATCTTAGCCCTCCTCCTCCTCCCCCCCCTACAAAAAATTGAAGAGAGTTATGCTGTCAGCAACAAAACAGCAAACAACTCTGCCTTCTAAAGAGAAATTATCACAAATCCCCAAGGCGAGTCCAAGGGTGTTGGTGGTTGTCAAGCCTGACCTTCCCATCACTGTACGGGAAGAGGTGGCTCGGGAGGAGGCTATTGATGATGTAGCTGGCGCTGTGGAGGAACTTGATGATGAGGATGGTGATGTGGTTATTGTAAATGAGGCACCAGGGGGGGAAACAGCTGATGTCCATGGGATGAAAAAGCCCATCGTCATGCCTGGTCAGAAGACCAAAAAATGCACCTCTTCGGTCTGGAGTTATTTTTATCCAAATCCAGACAACCAATGTATGGCCATATGTAGCTTATGTAAAGCTCAAATAAGCAGGGGTAAGGATCTTGCCCACCTAGGAACATCCTCCCTTATACGTCACCTGAATAACCTTCATAGTTCAGTGGTTAGTTCAGGAACTGGGGCTAGGACCCTCATCGGTACAGGGACACCTAAATCCCGTGGTCCAGTTGGATACACACCAGCAACACCCTCCTCGTCAACTTCCTCCACAATCTCCATCAGATTCAGTCCTGCAGCCCAAGTCAGCAGCCAGACTGAGTCCTCCTCAATACGGGATTCATCCGAGGAATCCTGCAGCGGTACGCCTACTACTGCCACTGCTGCTGTTGCTGCTGTTAGTCGGTCATCTTCCCAGAGGGGAAGTCGTAAGACCGCTAAGTCTTTCACAAAACAATTGACCGTCCAACAGTCGTTTGCCATGACCACAAAATACGATAGTAGTCACCCTATTGCAAAGCGTATAACTGCGGCTGTAACTGCAATGTTGGTGTTAGACGTGCGCCCGGTGTCCGCCATCAGTGGAGTGGGATTTAGAGGGTTGATGGAGGTATTGTGTCCCCGGTACCAAATCCCCTCGAGATTCCACTTCACTAGGCAGGCGATACCAAAAATGTACAGAGAAGTACGATCAAGTGTCCTCAGTGCTCTTAAAAATGCGGTTGTACCCACTGTCCACTTAACCACGGACATGTGGACAAGTGGTTCTGGGCAAACGAAGGACTATATGACTGTGACAGCCCACTGGGTAGATGCATCCCCTTCCGCAGCAACAGCAACAGCTGCATCAGTAGCAGCATCTACAAAATGGCTGCTCATGCAAAGGCAGGCAACATTGTGCATTACAGGCTTTAATAAGAGGCACAACGCTGACAACATATTAGAGAAAATGAGGGAAATTATCTCCCAGTGGCTTACCCCACTTAGACTCTCATGGGGATTTGTGGTGTCAGACAATGCCAGTAACATTGTGCGGGCATTAAATATGGGCAATTTCCAGCACGTCCCATGTTTTGCCCACACCATTAATTTGGTGGTGCAGCATTACCTCAAGAGTGACAGGGGTGTGCAGGAGATGCTTGCGGTGGCGCGCAAAATTGCTGGACACTTTCGGCATTCAGCCAGTGCCTACCGCAGACTAGAGGCACATCAAAAAAGCATGAACCTGCCCTGCCATCACCTCAAACAAGAGGTTGTGACGCGCTGGAACTCCACCCTCTATATGCTGCAGAGGATGGAGGAGCAGCAAAAGGCCATTCAGGCCTACACAGCCACCTACGACATAGGCAAAGGAGTGGGGATGCGCCTCAGTCAAGCGCAGTGGAGACTGATTTCCGTGTTGTGCAAGGTTCTGCAGCCATTTGAACTTGCCACACGAGAAGTCAGTTCCGACACTGCCAGCTTGAGTCAGGTCATTCCCCTGATCAGGCTGTTGCAGAAGCAGCTGGAGAAAGTGAGGGAGGAGCTGGTAAGCCATTGCGATTACACCAAGCATGTAGCTCTTGTGGATGTAGCCCTTCGTACGCTTTGCCAGGATCCGAGGGTGGTCACTCTTTTAAAGTCAGAGGAATACATTCTGGCCACCGTGCTCGATCCTCGGTTTAAAGCGTATGTTGTGTCTCTGTTTCCGGCGGACACAAGTCTACAGCGGTGCAAAGACCTGCTGGTCAGGAGATTGTCCTCTGAAGAGGACCGTGACATGCCAACAGCTCCACCCTCATTTTCTTCCACATCTTTGGCTGCGAGGAAAAAGCTCAGTTTTCCCAAAAGAGGCACTGGCGGGGATGCTGATAACATCTGGTCTGGACTGAAGGACCTGCCAACCATTGCAGACATGTCTACTCTCGCTGCATTGGATTCTGTCACAATTGAAAAAATTGTGGATGATTACTTTGCTGACACCATCCAAGTAGACATGTCAGACAGTCCATATTGTTACTGGCAGGAAAAAAAGGCAGTTTGGAAGCCCCTGTACAAACTGGCTCTATTTTACCTGAGTTGTCCCCCCTCCAGTGTGTACTCGGAAAGAGTTTTTAGTGCAGCGGGGAACCTGGTCAGTGAGCGGCGAAGGAGGTTGCTTCCTCATAACGTTGAAAAAATGATGTTTATAAAAATGAATAATCAATTCCTCAATGAAGTACAGCACTGCCCTCCAGATACTACAGAGGGACCTGTGGTTGTGGAGTCCAGCGGGGACGAATTGATAATGTGTGATGAGGAGGAAGTACACACTGTAGGGGGAGAGGAATCAGAGGTTGAGGATGAGGACGACATCTTGCCTCAGTAGAGCCTGTTTAGTCTGTACAGGGAGAGATGAATAGCTTTTTTGGTGTGGGGGCCCAAACAAACCAATCATTTCAGCCAAAGTTGTTTGGTAGGCCCTGTCGCTGAAATGATTGGTTTGTTAAAGTGTGCATGTCCTATTTCAACAACATAAGGGTGGGTGTGAGGGCCCAAGGACAATTCCATCTTGGAACTTTTTTTTTGGCATTATATGACCAATCAACAGTCGTTTGCCATGTTCAAAAAGTAAAACCAAATGTAAAAAAATTCAAGAAATTAAACCAAAAGTAAAATGCCGTGTCATAATTTAAAACAAGAGGTATTGACGTGCTCTAAAACTACTGTATTGTTGTTTATATTTTATAAACACTACACTTGAAAGCTTGAGTCTTTCAATAGAAAAGTAACTGTCCATTGCATGAATATTTGCAACAGGGACAATTTTAGGGTTAAGAAAGTCAACTAATAACACTTCGACGCTGTCTGTCTTTATAAACACTACACTTGGAAGTTGGAGGAGGTATTTTGGCCCCGGCACCAAATTTACTACCGGGGCCACTCCACTGTGCAGTCCATATTTAGGTGTATCAGATATTAAACAACGGTGACAGTTGATGCCCAATTTTTTAATTATATTGTGGCCTCGGTACCAAATTGTGTACCGGGGCCACCACACTACGCAGTCCAGATACTTGTTTGGTGGAATTCAGACCAGTTGAGGGTTTTATTATTATATTGTGTGGACCACTCTATCTATACCACACTACAACTCTATACCACTCTATTTCATACTTTAATTCTATTTCATACTTTAATTCTATTTCATACTTTAATTCTATTTCATACTTTAATTCTATTTCATACTTTAATTCTATTACTAATTAATTACCATAAAGAGGAACAAAATAAACCAATTTTACCAAAAGTATAATATGACTTAGACTTACAAACACTACACTTGAAAGATCGTGCCTTTAAATGAAAAAGTCAGTCTTCATTGCACGACTATGTGCAACAGGGACAGTTTTTTGGGTTTACAAAGTCAAACAATAACACTTTGACCCTGTCTGTCTGGGATCTCAATGACGAATTGTCTGTACCATGTTTGGAGGAGGTATTGTGGCCCCGGTATCAAATTGGGTACCGGGGCCACCCCACTATGCAGTCCAGATACTTGTTTGGTGGAATTCAGACACGTGGAGGGTTTTTTAATTATATTGTGGCCTCGGTACCAAATTGTGTACCGGGGCCACCACACTACGCAGTCAAGATAGATAGATGCGTATTGCGTATCATAGATAAAGTACATTCAGTGGTGTGGGGCAAATTGAAAAATATTCAAAATGCACTGACATTATCAAAAACAAGAGGTTGTCACACGCTAAAACTCCAACATGTATATGATGGAGAGGATGGAGGAGCAGCCGTATGTGTAGTGTAATGCAGATCTGTTGAAGGTTTTTTATATATTTTATTGTGGTGCCCAGTGCCCACTCCTCTACGCAGTCCAGGTACATTTATTGGTGCGAATCATAAAAGTTCAGGGTTTTTAAGATATTGTGGTGACCCACTCCTCTTCGCAGTCCAGGTACAATTATTGGTGCGATTCATAAAAGTTCAGGGTTTTTAATTTATATTGTGGTGACCCACTCCTCTACGCAGTCCAGGTACAATTATTGGTGCGATTCATAAAAGTTCAGGGTTTTTAATATATATTGTGGTGACCCACTCCTCTACGCAGTCCAGGTACATTTATTGGTGCGAATCATAAAAGTTCAGGGTTTTTAAGATATTGTGGTGACCCACTCCTCTACGCAGTCCAGGTACAATTATTGGTGCGAATCATAAAAGTTCAGGGTTTTTAATATATTGTGGTGACCCACTCCTCTACGCAGTCCAGGTACAATTATTGGTGCGATTCATAAAAGTTCAGGGTTTTTAATTTATATTGTGGTGACCCACTCCTCTACGCAGTCCAGGTACAATTATTGGTGCGATTCATAAAAGTTCAGGGTTTTTAATTTATATTGTGGTGACCCACTCCTCTACGCAGTCCAGGTACAATTATTGGTGCGATTCATAAAAGTTCAGGGTTTTTAATATATATTGTGGTGACCCACTCCTCTACGCAGTCCAGGTACAATTATTGGTGCGATTCATAAAAGTTCAGGGTTTTTAATTTATATTGTGGTGACCCACTCCTCTACGCAGTCCAGGTACAATTATTGGTGCGATTCATAAAAGTTCAGGGTTTTTAATTTATATTGTGGTGACCCACTCCTCTACGCAGTCCAGGTACAATTATTGGTGCGATTCATAAAAGTTCAGGGTTTTTAATTTATATTGTGGTGACCCACTCCTCTACGCAGTCCAGGTACAATTATTGGTGCGATTCATAAAAGTTCAGGGTTTTTAATTTATATTGTGGTGACCCACTCCTCTACGCAGTCCAGGTACAATTATTGGTGCGATTCATAAAAGTTCAGGGTTTTTAATTTATATTGTGGTGACCCACTCCTCTACGCAGTCCAGGTACAATTATTGGTGCGATTCATAAAAGTTCAGGGTTTTTAATATATATTGTGGTGACCCACTCCTCTACGCAGTCCAGGTACATTTATTGGTGCGAATCATAAAAGTTCAGGGTTTTTAAGATATATTGTGGTGACCCACTCCTCTACGCAGTCCAGGTACATTTATTGGTGCGAATCATAAAAGTTCAGGGTTTTTAAGATATATTGTGGTGACCCACTCCTCTACGCAGTCCAGGTACAATTATTGGTGCGATTCATAAAAGTTCAGGGTTTTTAAGATATATTGTGGTGACCCACTCCTCTACGCAGTCCAGGTACATTTATTGGTGCGAATCATAAAAGTTCAGGGTTTTTAATATATATTGTGGTGACCCACTCCTCTACGCAGTCCAGAAAGATACCTTGTTGCAACGTTTTGGACTAATAACTATATTGTGAGGTGTTCAGAATACACTGTAAATTAGTGGAAATGCTTGTTATTGAATGTTATTGAGGTTAATAATAGCCTAGGAGTGAAAATAAGCCCAAAAACTTGATTTTTAAACTTTTTATGTTTTTTTCAAAAAAAATCCGAATCCAATACCTTAAATCCGAACCGAGACCTTTCGTCAAGTGTTTTGCGAGACAAATCCGAACCTCAAAAATAACGAAAATCCGGATCCAAAACACAAAACACGAGACCTCAAAAGTCGCCGGTGCACATCCCTAGTTTTGTCCTAGGTTTTCGAACAAACGGGTGGTCATCGTTTAAAAAAATCTCTTAACGCAAATATTTTATTTACATGAAAAATATTAACTCATTTGCACAGGTGACGATAAAATGAACACACTCAAGTAGATTGCTTGTGAAATCGTCTTTTTTTAAACTCTAAACTTCTTTTTGAGCTTTTCCTCTTGTAGGTGGTTTCCGGAAGATCCCTGTACAACATCCAGCAGTAGTCAGCCATCATCGTAACACTCCATTTTCCTTGATATCTTCTTTCCATTTCTTTTATATCTTGATGGAAACGTTCTCTCTGCTCTTCACTCACTGCTCCCAAATTTTCTGGAAAATAGTCAAGGTGTGAGTTGAGAAAATTGACTTTTAAGGTCATGTAGCAACCAAGCTTGTGGAACGCTTTCAACATTGTTTCCATCATTTCCTTGTAATTTGGGTCCTTTTGGTTTCCCAAAAAGTTATTTATGACCACAGTAAAGGCAACCCACGCTTATTTTTGAGTTGGAGTCATTGAACTGATGAAGTCTTTGTCAGATATGAGTTTTCTAATATCCGGGTCAACAAAAACCCCCTCTTTCAGTTTTGCCTCCGTTAAACCTGGAAACTTGAATCCCAAGTACTTGAAGCATTCGCTATCTTTGGGAAGTACCTTAACAAATTGTTTTATTAATCCTAATTATATATGGAGTGGTGGTAATAAAACCTTCTCAGGGGGTACCAATGTATCTCTGAGAACATTCTTTTCACCAACAACTAGAATTCTTTGTGGCCAATTTTTTTGCTTCCAGTGATTTTGTCGGTCTCTACTGTCCCGTAAACATAGAAAACAAGGGTATTTGCAAGGGTACCCAGCCTGTTGTCCCAGCAGCATACACAATACTTTTAAATCCCCACATACCAACCAGTTTTGGTTTCTGCAGTTGCTGCTGCTTTTTCACCATGAACTCTCCATATATGAAACAGAAACTGTCAGGCAAATTTACACACTTTCTGGGGGGAATTGCACTAATTTTGAACCACACAGACAATAGCAGGATGACGACTGAAATGAAATACAAGATTGTGAAGGAATCAGAGAACAAGTTAATGCATGAAAGAACATGTCCGGGCAGGCCCTAGCAAGCACACTAAACAATGCTGATTACCATCAGGACCAATAAAAAAAAAATTTGTTTTTCCATGTTCATTTTTTTTCCCCCAAGTATGATGAATTTGAAATTTAGCGATTTCCAGCTACCTGTTTGACCAAGGCACATTTCGATTGTGAAAAAACCTCATATCCCAGGAAAAAAACGGTGGTCATTTTCGAATTCAGTGCACCAAAAAAAATAAGAATCAGATAAAATTATGAAAACAGCTTTTTGGTTGAAGACTTGTGTAATTAGTATCCTCCCTTGGCTTTTAAATGGTTACCAAGCCCTTCCAGCCGACATTCCAGTGCAAGCTCATCTATGGTTTCAACCACAGGTGCAAAAGCAAACTAAATATAACTCTGAGAACTAGGGCAGACCTGGGAATTCACAATGTAAAATTTCACAGCCTCACTGTGTTCTTGCTGTCTGACACAAGAAACTGGGTCACTATTAAAGCTGACCTCCCTCTGGATACCAAAGTAAACTTTTAGAACAAGACAAGTCTTCACCTATGGCAAGATGACTTTCCAATAGAGAGTGATAGTCTCACAGGTTTTCAGATGCCCCCAGGACTTAAACTCAAAGTAGTAAAAGTTTAACTTAGTGATGAGGTAGAGAGACTGGGAATATAGTACACATAGGTAGTATATGGAATGCAAACCAGTAAAAATGCATAAAGTTGAGGACAGACAGCGAGCAGAATCAACCATGGACAAGCCAAATGGTCAGGGAGAGCAGCGAGCAGGGATGTCCATAAACAAGCATGGGTTAAGACTGGCAGCAGACAGAACATTCAGGTATAGACAAAAGGTCAAGCAATAGGTAGTCAATATGTTTAGTCAATGACAACAGTCTTCATGAAGTGTAGGCACAACAATAATGTAATGCCACAAAATTAGGAAGCTCCCTGGAACGAGCTGCCCCCCTCTCTGCTGTGTAAGATGCAATCATATTGTCTAAAAATGTCAGTAATAAAAACAGCTCAGAAGAAAGAGGAATAGAGCGAGCCATTGCAACTAGCGCAGCTTCTCCATACTTTCCCTCACCCCAACATTAGTTTCAATCTGGAGCAATCTTGCTTTTTCAGCTGGTTTTGACCACATATTCCTCTTTGTAGATAAAAAAGGGGTTTATTTTTGTCATACATTGCACCACTTTGTAGTTTACCTTCATTCATAGACTACTGGGGGCTATATCAGTACCTACAAAAAATAGACTTGTATAGCAATTTCTTCAAGGGACATTTACTACCACAGGGTTCCAACTAGAAGATTATTTGCTGGTACCATTCTTCCACTAGAAGACTCTTCCCCTATATATAGATACTCCTAAGGGGCAAACTCGAAGAGTCATCATGAGATGGAATGGGAATGGGAGAGGGTAGAGATATTGGGTGGTAGTGTCTGAATATAAAAGCTAACATTGCCTCACATTCCATTAGAGAATATGCCACTATATTTTTATTTTTAACATGTTATTAATATATGGCCCCCAAGGCTGGAGTGCCAAAGAGTCTCTCCCTCACCCAATCTTGAACTTTAATTTAGTCTTGTATGTATACCTGGAGATGGGGAGGTTAGCCCTTGACTTTGCTTTTCCTTTAGTCCTTGCCAAAATGTTGCTTGCATTTGAACTTTTGTTTCAAAGTATTTAATTTGTGTCTGTGCTTCTTGTATAGTATTGGCAGTGTGGGGGCACAAGAAGCTGTCTATTTAATGTTATTGGATTGACCTGCTATCGCTTTATGTATTCGCTATGGATTATATTAGACTGCCACCCCCACTCTCCCTACCTCCTGTCCCTTTTTCTTTTCTGTTTCCCACACTTCTCCCACAATGTATTGCAAAAATATCAATAAAAATGCTTTTTAAAATAACAAAGATATTAAAATCTCTCATGCAATTCAAAATTGAAAAATAGAAAAAATAACATTGCAATGTTCTTTCAAAGTGATAAAATATTGAATATGGTCAATTTCACATAACTCTAATAAAAACATATATATCATATATAAATGCAGTTCAAATCCCTCCCATACAGCAGAATCCTAACATATGACAGGCAGCAGTGTCAGATTTTTATCCATAGCCTCAATTACCTTCTACATAAAAACTGACACCTCTCTGCCTGGAAAACACATCACCGCTAGCACTAATGTGACTGAGACAGGACTGTTGAACATGCTGTTACATGGACATACCTAATTCATACTTGCCAACTCTCCCGGAAAGCATTTTGCGAGAGTCTCCCGGACTCCCGGGCGAGTGTGGCAATCTCCTGAATTCTACCCACTTCACTAGGAAGTGCCCACTCGGCCCACTTTACTAGGAAGTGCCCTAGTGAAGTGGGCAGAATTAGATCCCAAATGCCGCGATTCCCGAAACGACACGATTTTGGCCGCCCCGCCCCCTCACGCCCCCCTCCACTGGCTGGCTCCCGGAAGGGAGTTGAAGAAAGTAGGTAAGTATGACCTAATTTCAGAAGCATTACCATGTGTCTCAGGTTAATGTTAGATTATATTTTTATGCCAGTACTACAGTTTTGTAAAATAAACAATAGTTAAACACCAAAGAGACTTGTATTACTATTTTAGGGGAGCAACTTCTATATATAACATTTAGTAAACACACAGTAAAATTATATTAGTGGAAATGGAGGCAATAATACTTTTACATACATTTCTTCTTATGTCAAATAAATGCTAAAATAATAACATGTAAATTATACCTCTTGCTGCTTAGCCAGAAATGCATCAATCAGATTCTTCTGATCATTCACATCCAGTTCTTGCTTCTGTTTTGTAAATGCTGTTCTTACAAAACTGTGCATATGTCTAATGTTTTTGAAGATTATTTTGTGAACACCTGGTAGCCAGCCCATCACAGACGGAAAAGTGTTATATAGCTTTAAAAGAAAAATGCAATTTTAAACAAATTTGAAAAGTATACAAGAGGTTTAAATCATTTTATTTTCATATAAAGTCCAACATTGTGATATGAGTTAAAATAAGATGAATTGATATAAAAAATATAGAATTGTGCTGTTATCTTGTTGTAATGGCTCTTTTAACTTGAGCAAGACCAATAAGCATTGCATACTCAGTGTATCTAACTATAAACTGCCTTGTCAGCAGCACTACATGTTTCTGCAAATATATTTAAAAGTTAAGCAGAAGCCCAAAAAACTCTGAAATAGTGATAAGAGAATAACTTACCATGACCATAGGTTTTCCCGAGAACCGTACATTGTCATTAATTATACTCATGAGCTGCAGTATGGTTGGATCATCATATTCAAATCTATGATTGAGTAGTATTGAAACGATTATATTGGCTACAGCAGCATTCAAGATGGTCCTATGATTAAAGGGTTTTCCTATAAATGGAAGAAAAATATGAATAGTTATATGTAGAAATTGGTGAAATGGTTTGGAGGCAGGCCAATAAGTGTGCAGAGAACATGTTTGTGGATTCAGTATAAATGCCCTTTAGAAGTGTTATTTCAGAACAAAATTTAATTTTTAAATTCACCGTTTTGCATGGTGGCACAATACTTGCCTCACAGGATTCCATTGTTCGATCCCTACCTTGATCCTATCTGTGTGGGGCTTGTATGCTCTCCCCATGATTGCATGGGCTTTACTCCATGTATTCCGATTTCCTCCAACACAGTCCAAAAACATACTAGTAAGTAAGATTCTGACAAACAGGGAGCCTAATATGTATGCGTTACAGGAAATTAAAATTTAAGCTCCAAAGTGGCAAGAACATATATGAATTATAACTAGAGATGGTCACTGACCCCCGTGTTTTGGTTTTGGATTCGGTTTTGGATCTGGATTACCGTCGTGTTTTGGTTTTGGTTTTGGTTTTGCAAAACCGCCATTGCGTGTTTTGGTTTTGGTTTTGGTTTTGTTTGGTTTTGCTATTTTTTGGGAAAATCCATGTTTTTGGGCCTAAATTAACCCAATTTAGTGCTCCAACTGTTTTAGAGACAAGTAATCTAATTGTTGAGGTAATAAATCATCCAAAAAAACAGTTTAATTCTTCGTTGGTAGGCCTATTCTACACACAAAACAGATTGTCTTCCTCTCCATCTATGCATATTGGCAATGCAGCCATCGTCTTTGAATGTATATTACACCCTACACTTATAGTTAAATATGTAAAGAAATGGAAAAAGCCAGTTTGGTTTCTGTCTCTCAAGGCCCCCCTCCACTTGTATAAAATAGCAAAAAATTCAGCCATTATAGACTGTACAATATTAATTGACATGGAGAAAGCCAGTTTGGTTTCTGTCTCTCTAGGCCCCCCTCCACTTGTATAAAATACTAAAAAATTCAGCCATTATAGACTGTACAATATTAATTGACATGGAGAAAGACAGTTTGGGGTCACTCTGTCTCTCTAGGCCCCCCTCCACTTGTATAAAATACCAAAAAATTCAGCCATTATAGACTGTACAATATTAATTGACATGGAGAAAGCCAGTTTGGTTTCTGTCTCTCTAGGCCCCCCTCCACTTGTATAAAATACTAAAAAATTCAGCCATTATAGACTGTACAATATTAATTGACATGGAGAAAGACAGTTTGGGGTCACTCTGTCTCTCTAGGCCCCCCTCCACTTGTATAAAATAGCAAAAAATTCAGCCATTATAGACTGTACAATATTAATTGACATGGAGAAAGCCAGTTTGGTTTCTGTCTCTCTAGGCCCCCCTCCACTTGTATAAAATACTAAAAAATTCAGCCATTATAGACTGTACAATATTAATTGACATGGAGAAAGACAGTTTGGGGTCACTCTGTCTCTCTAGGCCCCCCTCCACTTGTATAAAATACCAAAAAATTCAGCCATTATAGACTGTACAATATTAATTGACATGGAGAAAGCCAGTTTGGTTTCTGTCTCTCTAGGCCCCCCTCCACTTGTATAAAATACTAAAAAATTCAGCCATTATAGACTGTACAATATTAATTGACATGGAGAAAGACAGTTTGGGGTCACTCTGTCTCTCTAGGCCCCCCTCCACTTGTATAAAATACCAAAAAATTCAGCCATTATAGACTGTACAATATTAATTGACATGGAGAAAGCCAGTTTGGTTTCTGTCTCTCTAGGCCCCCCTCCACTTGTATAAAATACTAAAAAATTCAGCCATTATAGACTGTACAATATTAATTGACATGGAGAAAGACAGTTTGGGGTCACTCTGTCTCTCTAGGCCCCCCTCCACTTGTATAAAATACCAAAAAATTCAGCCATTATAGACTGTACAATATTAATTGACATGGAGAAAGCCAGTTTGGTTTCTGTCTCTCTAGGCCCCCCTCCACTTGTATAAAATACTAAAAAATTCAGCCATTATAGACTGTACAATATTAATTGACATGGAGAAAGACAGTTTGGGGTCACTCTGTCTCTCTAGGCCCCCCTCCACTTGTATAAAATACCAAAAAATTCAGCCATTATAGACTGTACAATATTAATTGACATGGAGAAAGCCAGTTTGGTTTCTGTCTCTCTAGGCCCCCCTCCACTTGTATAAAATACTAAAAAATTCAGCCATTATAGACTGTACAATATTATGAAAAATGGACAAAGCCAGTTTAGGGTCACTCTGTCTATGACACCCTACCCTTAAGGATAAATTGCCCTAACAGCAGCCTTTCAAGATGGTATGTGATATGGAAATGCCACAAGTCCCTTTCCTCTTTGGGGGTAGATTGCACCCTACACTTACATAGAAAGTTTTAAAAAGATGTTATCGGCATCATCTTCAGCTTCATCCTCACCCTCATCAGTGTGTACGTCATCATCACAGACTATCAATTCATCGCCGCTTGAATCCGCCATTAGAGAACAGTCAGTGCTTGGATGTCTTGGATGGTGAAGGCCTTCCTCGTGGAAGATGTAGTTCATTTTTATAAACATCATTTTCTCCACATTTTTGGGAAGTAACCTTCTACGGCGATCACTGACTAAGTTCCCTGCTGTGCTGAACACTCGTTCAGAGTACACACTGGAGGGTGGGCAGCTTAGGTATTGCAAAGCAAGTTTGTACATGGGTTTCCAAATGGCCTGCTTTTCTTCCCAGTAAGGAAAGGGACTGTCTGACATTTCCATATCAACTACCTCTTGAAAGTAATCCTCCACCATCCTTTGCATGTTTATACTCATATTGGATGGACTTATGGGCAAAGTGACACTTTTTTTTGAAAAATCCTTCAAACCAGCCCAGATGTTAAATTGTTCTCGTCTGCCCCCTGTGTCTTCCCTGCTTCTTTTTTGGAAATTTAATTTTTTACGAGCAACAGCTTGAGAAAGTGAAGGAGGACACGTCGTCAAGCCGAGGCCCAGTTCAGCGGCCAACTTGCTGAGCAATAGCTCTTTGCAAAAGTTCACATCTCGCTCATTTACAAGTAAAGACTCAATGTAGGTTTTAAACCTTGGATCAAGCACAGTGGCCAAAACGTACTGATCCGAGTTCAAGATCTTAATAACTCGAGGATCATTGTGAAGCGAATTAAGTACTTGATCGACAAGGCCAACATACTTTGCTGAATTGCTTGCTTTCAGCTCCTCCTTCATTTTCTCAAGCTGCTTTTCCAATAGTCTAATTAAAGGAATGACTTGGCTCAAACTAGCAGAGTCTGCACTGACCTCACATGTCACAACTTCAAATGGTTTCAGCACCTTGCACAGCACTGAAAGGATTCCCCACTGTGCAAGAGTGAAATACATCCCCCCTCCTTTCCCAATGTCATGACTTGTGCAATATGCTTGGATGGCTTTGCGCTGTTCCTCCATCCTCTGAAGCATGTACAGGGTGGAATTCCACCGAGTTACCACCTCTTGCTTAAGTTGGTGGCAGGGCAAGTTAAACTGCTCTTGGAGCTGCTGTAATCTCCTACATGCTGTGGCTGAATGCCTGAAATGGCCTGAAATTTTACGGGCCACCGAAAGCATCTCCTGCACCTCACGGTTATTTCGTAGGAAGCTCTGCACCACCAAGTTGATGGTGTGAGCAAAACAGGGAATATGTTGGAAATCACCCAGCTGTAATGCTCGCACTATATTGTTGGCGTTATCTGAAATGACATACCCTGGGGAGAGTCCGAGTGGTATAAGCCATGCATCAATCACATCTCTCAGTTTGCGTAACAAATTGTCAGCCGTATGCCTGTTAGTGAAGCCGGTGATACAAAGAGTGGCCTGCCTGTGACAAATGTTACGTAGTGGTGTACATGCTGCTGCTGTTCCTGCTGGTGAAGGTGAATGACCAACCCAGTGGGCTGTCACAGTCATATAGTCTTTGGTTTGGCCACTTCCACTTGTCCACATATCTGTGGTTAAGTGAACAGTGGGCAGAATGGCATTTTTCAGCGCAATCTCTACATTTTTACACACTTTTTGGTATAGTTGTGGAATAGCTTTACGGGAGAAATGGTGTCGCGATGGAATTCTGTAACGCGGACACAAAACCTCAATTAACTGTGAAAAACCAGCTGCGTTTATTGTGGAGATTGGACGCAGATCTAACACTAACATTGCAGCCATGGCGTCTGTGATTCGCTTGGCGACTGGGTGACTGCTGTCATATTTGCTTCCCCTCGCAAATGATTGTTTCACAGTTAATTGCTGAAATGTAGGACTGCTCATTTTATTCACCTGCCTCTGGGATGACGATTCACCCCCAGCAGCAGCAACAGCAGCAGCAGGACTAACGCTTTCTTCAGAGGAATCAATAATAGTGCCGGAGTCATCCAGCCTTAAGTGGGATGCCGGGCTAACTCCGAGCGCTACTGAGGATATTGATGAGGATGGTGTGGTGGGTGTATTTTGTAGCCGTCGGTATGTCGGTGAGCGGAGGGTCTTAGCTGATGAGGGAGTGCTTGTATTCTTTTGGGAAGAACTTTCAGCTTTTCCCAACACTTTGCCATGAACTCTCGTTAAATGGCGTAACATAGACGAGGTTCCAAGATGGTTAAGGTCCCTCCCTCGACTGACTGTGGCTTCACATACACTACAAATGGCTATACAATTGTTGTCTGGATTTGGGTAGAAATAATTCCACACATAAGAAGTGGATTTTTTTGTTTTATGCCCAGGCATGACAATGGCCTTTTTCTTGTCACGTGCCAGAACTGCTGCCACTGGTGCAGGACTTACACAAACAACCTCATCCTCATCAACATCCTCATTAGCGCCCTCGTCGCCTACACAAATCTCCCCCTCATCCTCTTCTAATTCCAAAGTGGCATCCTCAATTTGGGTATCACCGGCTACACTCGGGCTATTAAGGCACACATCAGCAGAATGCTCACGATTAGACATCCCACTGTTGGATGGACTCTCCACAGGGATTGTTGTCATTTGTGAATCAGAGCAAATATTCTCCTGTAATGCCTCACTGGTATCTTGCAGCTCAGCTTTGACGCGTAACAGTAGTTGTGCACCAATTGTAGCCTGGGTAACTTTTTGGGATCTGCCACTAATAGCCAAAGGTGAAGGCCTCATTCTCTCTTTGCCACTGCGTGTGTAGAATGGCATGCTTGCAATTTTTTTTTTATCGTCACTTAACTTTTGCTCAGTTACACTTCTTTTTCGCTTCAATACAGTAAATTTTTTTTTGGTTTTTGTTTTTTGCACTAATTTGAAAACACTCTGTTGTTTGACATCGCCTTGGCCAGATGACGTACTGGGAACACTAACATCAGGACTGGTGACAGAACCTGGTTGCTCATTTAGATCATATGTGGACTGCTTTGAATCCATTCTGAGCGCAAACCACTGAGGAGTGCTAAAAATTATTGAGTAGATACTGCTGACAGATATGACTTTTGACAGCCAGAAATATTAATGCACAATTAGGGAGGACACCCCAAAAACACTGAGGAGTGCTAAAAATTATTGAGTAGATACTGCTGACAGATATGACTTTTGACAGCCAGAAATATTAATGCACAATTAGGGAGGACACCCCAAAAACACTGAGGAGTGCTAAAAATTATTGAGTAGATACTGCTGACAGATATGACTTTTGACAGCCAGAAATATTAATGCACAATTAGGGAGGACACCCCAAAAACACTGAGGAGTGCTAAAAATTATTGAGTAGATACTGCTGACAGATATGACTTTTGACAGCCAGAAATATTAATGCACAATTAGGGAGGACACCCCAAAAACACTGAGGAGTGCTAAAAATTATTGAGTAGATACTGCTGACAGATATGACTTTTGACAGCCAGAAATATTAATGCACAATTAGGGAGGACACCCCAAAAACACTGAGGAGTGCTAAAAATTATTGAGTAGATACTGCTGACAGATATGACTTTTGACAGCCAGAAATATTAATGCACAATTAGGGAGGACACCCCAAAAACACTGAGGAGTGCTAAAAATTATTGAGTAGATACTGCTGACAGATATGACTTTTGACAGCCAGAAATATTAATGCACAATTAGGGAGGACACCCCAAAAACACTGAGGAGTGCTAAAAATTATTGAGTAGATACTGCTGACAGATATGACTTTTGACAGCCAGAAATATTAATGCACAATTAGGGAGGACACCCCAAAAACACTGAGGAGTGCTAAAAATTATTGAGTAGATACTGCTGACAGATATGACTTTTGACAGCCAGAAATATTAATGCACAATTAGGGAGGACACCCCAAAAACACTGAGGAGTGCTAAAAATTATTGAGTAGATACTGCTGACAGATATGACTTTTGACAGCCAGAAATATTAATGCACAATTAGGGAGGACACCCCAAAAACACTGAGGAGTGCTAAAAATTATTGAGTAGATACTGCTGACAGATATGACTTTTGACAGCCAGAAATATTAATGCACAATTAGGGAGGACACCCCAAAAACACTGAGGAGTGCTAAAAATTATTGAGTAGATACTGCTGACAGATATGACTTTTGACAGCCAGAAATATTAATGCACAATTAGGGAGGACACCCCAAAAACACTGAGGAGTGCTAAAAATTATTGAGTAGATACTGCTGACAGATATGACTTTTGACAGCCAGAAATATTAATGCACAATTATGGGGGACACCCCAAAAACACTGAGGTGTGCTACAAATTATTGAGTAGATACTGCTGACAGATATGACTTTTGACAGCCAGAAATATTAATGCACAATTAGGGAGGACACCCCAAAAACACTGAGGAGTGCTAAAAATTATTGAGTAGATACTGCTGACAGATATGACTTTTGACAGCCAGAAATATTAATGCACAATTATGGGGGACACCCCAAAAACACTGAGGTGTGCTACAAATTATTGAGTAGATACTGCTGACAGATATGACTTTTGACAGCCAGAAATATTAATGCACAATTAGGGAGGACACCCCAAAAACACTGAGGAGTGCTAAAAATTATTGAGTAGATACTGCTGACAGATATGACTTTTGACAGCCAGAAATATTAATGCACAATTAGGGAGGACACCCCAAAAACACTGAGGAGTGCTAAAAATTATTGAGTAGATACTGCTGACAGATATGACTTTTGACAGCCAGAAATATTAATGCACAATTATGGGGGACACCCCAAAAACACTGAGGTGTGCTACAAATTATTGAGTAGATACTGCTGACAGATATGACTTTTGACAGCCAGAAATATTAATGCACAATTATGGGGGACACCCCAAAAGCGCTGGGGAGTGCCAAATATGAAGAAAAAATAATAAACCTCTATCCTCCTCTCTGCACTAGCGATTTTGGTTAGAGCAATTGCAAGAACAATATGGTATTCTCTGTCCCTGCTCTAATTAGCCTATGACTACACCCTGCTCTCTCCCTCTGTCAAATGGCGATGGATTGCTGTGGAGGCGTGTATTTATAAAGTTGAAGTATCGCGAGAACCGAGTCCCGAGATCCGACGACGTCACAATGACGTTCGGCCTCGATTTGGATTCGGAATGGGCGGGAGAGTACCGAGCTGCTCAGCTCGGTACTCGGATACCCAAAGTTCGGGTGGGTTCGGTTCTCGGAGAACCGGACCCGCCCATCTCTAATTATAACATCTGCTTATTAAATGTCTTTTTGTAAATAACATTAATAAAAGGTCCATGAAGCAATGTGTTAAAAATAAAATGAGTGGTCAATAACACAATAGTGCCATGAACTGAACAGCAGCAGTTACTCTCATCTCTACATTTAAGCCATTTTTGTATTATTACATCTCATCTATGTAATAGCCATAATTGTATCGTTACCCTCATCTCTATGTTTAAGCTATCATTGTATTGTTACCCTTATCTCTATGTATAAGTCATCATTGTACCATTACCCTCACATCTATAAAAAACCATCACTGTATAATTACCGTTATCTCTAAGAATAAACCATCTTTGTATCTTTACCATTACTTCTATATATAAACCATCATTGTTTCATTTTTAGAGATGAGCAGTTCTGATTCTGAGAATTCCGACAGATCTGAGTTTTTGGAGTTCCGAGTAAAAATGAGTCATGGCTCTAAAAAACGAAGTAAAAATAATTTCTGGGAATTTTTCTTTGCAATACAATCGAGAGTTTTGAATTGATATCACCCATGAGCCCCCTCCCCCCCCCCGAGAGTTTACCACCGTCTTTCCTTCACTTTTCTTCCGTAAGTCACTCCCTGATGTAGTGCTTCCGCGGAATGCAGTAATCACTTTACTGAGGAGATCTTGTGAGAGTGAGACTATGAGTTATAGTCTCACTCTCACAAGATCTCCTTAGTAGGGAAATTACTGTGCTCCACGGAACTACTACAGTGACAGCAGCAGCTAACAGCATAACATTTGATGTTAGCTGCCTGCTATTCTACGTGACCATCATCTGATACTTGGAGCCTCTGGTCACGCTACAGTTGAGCAGCTCAAACCCCCCCCCTCAAAAAAAACAAACAGGTTCAAAGGCCCCCCCAGATGCCCAAGAACCCTGGGCTTTAGCCCAGTTAGATCTCGGGTTATACCGGCCCTGTCTGATGGTAGTGTTCAAGGTGAAAGAGGGACATAGAAACCAAGAGAATTGTTAATTATTGTAAAGCAGTTCTGTAGAGATCAGTCTGCTAGAATAGTTTGCTGATCAATTGCTTTAAATTTCAATCTTTGTTGAATGCTAATATTAAATAGTTTTGTGTCAAAAATGACAAAAGTATTTTATGAGTGATACCTTTATTGGCTAATCAAAAAAAAATATTATATTTGCTAGCTTTCAGAGCACAGAGCGTCCTTCATCAGGCAAGTTTACAAATGAATGACTGAGTAAAAAGCATAACATTTAAGAGCTGTTACATTAAGAAATTTGTACAGAGGGGGTTTGGGAATACATCATCAAGATAAGCTAAAGTAATAAAAAGGAGATTTTCATTATGGATGGAAGAGTGAAAGTCCTATGAGTTCAGAGGTCTGCACTCTGCTGCGGGGTATGAGTTGTGTCCATGTAGTGGGTCATAAATCCACGTGTTAGACTGAGTCCTTTAGTCAATGAATGCAATGTTTTATCAGCTCAAATACCCATATTTTTATCTCCTTGTCATTTTTAGGCCTTTCAGTTTTAGGACTTTTAAATCTGTCATACTCTGTCCTAGTCCAGAGAAGTGTTTACCCACGGGGATGTCCAGAGTCATCTTTATTGTGTGTCTGTGTAAATTCATCCTGGATTGCAGTTACTGCTTGGTCTCTCCAATGTAAATTCCCTCAGGGCACCTTGTATACAATATCATGTTACATGATATATCATGTTACACGAACTAGATAAATTAAATTAATTAAACAACAACTAAAATTTTGTGTAAAGTGCAAGAGATAAAAATGTTGAAACGCTATGCACACACTAAATTTGGAATGTTACACAGCATGCATCATGGAGAGTGAAGAGGCAGTAACAATCAGATGTCATGGACAGAGGACAGAGGCAACAGTAGATATTTAGACAAGTAGATACCCAATTGTAAAGAGCTACACAATATGCTGTCGCTATATAAATAAATGTTGTTGATGATAGACGTAGGTGGCCTATACCCATACTACAAAACTATGCACACAATAAATTTTGAATCTTACAGGGCATTCATCATAGACAATGACGCTACAGTAACAGTCAGAGTTCATTGGATGGGCAATGGTATGAATGAATAAAGTTAAACATTCATAAAAGTAATTAGACGAAGGTGCGCTACACCCATAATACAAAACTTCAAAGGCTACACAAACAATACAAATCTCGAAGGGCTGAAAATTTATCGGTAGCCAAGAGCGGAGCTTTCCTAACCTTGTCACTATATAAATAAATGATGATGCTGATAGATGAAGGTGGCCTGCATCCATACTAAAAAACTTCAAAGAAAATGCACACAATACACTTCTTGATGGGCAGAGCACTCATCAGTATCCAAAGTGCAGAATTTTCATACCTTGTTTTACTAATATGCTGTATGTCGTATTGGTTGCCAAAAACATCTGTCTTGACAAGACAATGCAATTGAAAGAGAACAATGTAGGCTGGTTAATTATATTTTTAATTGAATCGAAGAAAGCAATGTCACCAATGGCAGATTTACAAAATCCTTCATTAAGACAACAGTGGGCACAATACCTCAACAATGGACGGCGGCATTAGTTTAAAAGATGATGAGAGGGCACAATGTTAAATAATGCAAGTCCAGATAACATTTTCCGTGGCGTAAGTTTAACCTGTACCGTAATGCTGCCATTCTGAAATAAATCAAGAAACTAGCAAATATTTATAGGGAGGGCTTAAGAATCAGTCCCCAGGGAGAAGCTTGGTCCAACCCGGGGTAAAGGGGACTACCCATGACTTGCTCCAGAATTGGTCCCGGGAAGGATCACTTTGATGCCAGATTTTGCGCCGGCTAATAGTTTGTACTAAGCCGTAGCATCCTGCCCATTGCCCTGGCAGCCAGGATGTCGCTTCCCGGTCCTTCAAGTTTCTGTCTTTGCCAGAGCAACCGAGACGCCACTCATAATGCCACTGTGTCCGACTTGTAACAGGCAGCCAGGGCCTGCGGCTGTAATTAAATTATTGCTGCTTCATGAGTGGACATGAGGGGCATGCTCTTGGCCCCATTTTTGATTTGTGCCTATCAGTTTAAAGGGCAGGGAGGGCTTAGCCTTTCTGCTGGTTACAGCACTTTGCCCTCCAATAGTTTACCTGCTGTCTGTGCTGTGAAACCTCTGAATACCTCTGAATTATTTCTGTTGTGACCCTTGGCTTGTTTCCTTGACCTTCCTTGCTTGCTAATTGCCCCTGACCTCTTGACTCATTCTTCTGGACTATCCTTGTTTGCTGCCAGCCTCCACCTATTTGCCTGTTTGTGATGCTCCATACTCATTGCTGACACATTGTTCGCAGCACAGAAGATATGCTTTTGTCAGGGTTAGCACAGGCCTATCCAAGGTGCAAAGTCTAACAAACCCCCCAGTCTTCACAAAGAACCAAGGTAGGTTGGATTTTGCTGCCGGGAGTTCACAGGTCGTGGCCCTCTGACGTGATAGATGAATAGATGGAAGGCTGCGACAGATCACTGGTGAGTAAAGTGAAATAACTATGCGCAAAAGTAGCCAAGCAGAGGAGGTGCAAATCAGTTTCCAAAACCGTAGTAAGGATGGAAGCAACGAACTAGTACACAGTCACAGAGTGGTACAAGGGAGAATCTGGAGCCGTAGTCAGAGTGAGTAAGCAGAGGTCTGTTACACAGTAGCAGTGGCTTATAAGGGAGAATCCGGAGCCATAGTTATAGTGAATAAGCAGAGGTCTGGTATACAGTAGAAGCGTGGTATAAGGGAGAATCTGGAGTCGTAGTCAGAGTAAGCAGAGGTCTGGTACATAGTAGCAGCGTGCACAAGGTAGAACCCAGGAACAAGGTCAGAAAACAGAATTCATACACAGGGGAGGCAGGTATTTGCTCTAAGGCCACACTATTAGGACTCAGACACAGGGGCAGAAAGCCTATTGCTCTATCACAGGCTAAGTGTGATTCTTAGATAGCAACAGGAAATTCAAATTTCCCAAATATGATCACATAACTGCAGCAAGCAAAGTATGCAGCAAGCAAAGTTACTCGCTCAAATATTGACAGTACGGGCACCAGTAATCGGGAGCTGGAGCGTGGAACAGGTAAGTTTTTTAGACCCATGACCTCTGTCCTCAGTGCCAGGGGTCTATACCAGGTTCTAAGTCCTCCAGGCATCTGTAGGGACCCTTGGAACCTAACCCTTTGTCATACAAGCTGACTGATGACCGATGATTTTCAGGGGGGGCTTATTGTGCAGCTGAAACCCTGTGCTTCTAGAAAACCTACTGAAACAGGGTTTGCTGCGCCTTACCCTGATTATATGTCTCCAGACCCTCCAGACCCTCAAGGCCTGCATTTGTCCTCACAACCGTGGTCCCCAGTAAGCCAGAAATCAGGCTGACCCGACTTCCTGTTTGCGGCAGTTCCAGTTGGCTTCTACACGCTGGGAGTCCGCAACTTTCTAAGAAAGGAGACACAGCTGCGGGGTTGTGCTCTTTGCTGCTGGAGTTATAGTACTTCAGGTATAATATAATCCATACCCCATCCATCTACTCCAGCCGTTTTGAGGAGAACATCTAAGTGTCTTCAAGCACTGTATCAAACTCCATCAGGGAGAAATAGCTTTGAAAATGATGCTTCTGCCTTAAAAAGCAGTCTTCACTGCCCCTCGCATGCATCCTACAATGTATAGCTGGGTACAGTCTGCCCATGAATCAGAAGAGATGATGCCTTGTCCATATCTTCATATGTTCTAAAATATATTGACTAGGCTATCAGGAATCACTTCCTGTGTTACATGGAACCCTAGATCCAGTTTTAATTCTAACCACATATTTTCTGCATCGAGCAAACCGAAACAGTTTTCCTGAAAGTTCCATTGGTGATTTCGACACTAATCTGTATCCCTCAGGATGGCTCCTAAAGAATTTAAAAGGATTACCCCATCTAAGCCTGCTAAGCAGCTTCCTTTCTTTAAACTTCAAAGCCAGAGAGCCGCATCCTCATCCTCAGGGGCGAAGAAAGCCCCAGAGATGCGCAGTCTCAGCTTGGTGCTATGTCGTTGGATCCCCCTTCTCCTGACGATGCTCCTCAGCAGATCGATCCCGAGGCTCCGATCTCTTAAATCAATGCAGCACCTGTTGGCTACCCTAAAAGCTGATTTGTTTGCGGAAATGCTCTCCTCCATTAAAGCCCTTCAATCTGAGGTAGTGAAACTGGGGAACAGGACTGATCACCTGGAAAATAAAACGGATGAGATAGTGGAATCTCACAATGAGCTAATAACATCCCATGAGGAGTTGGAGGCTCAAGTGAACTCCATGAGAGTTAAATTGGCAGACATGGAAGACAGATCTCGCCGAAACAATATAAAAATTCGGCGAATCCCAGAACAAGTTTCAAATGCAGATCTCTACTCTATTGCTACCAATCTTTTCCAGAAGCTACTACCAGCGGCATCTACACAGGGACTACGTATCGACCGCAGGGTGTTTGTCCTTCCGCTTCCCTTTTTTTTCTTTTTTCTGTATCCCTTAAAAATTCTTTAAACCTAATAAAAAAATGTAAAGTTAAAAAAATTAGTGCATTTGCAGAAATTCTGAGACCGATAGTGCACCAAGTCTGAAACTGTCGTGTGGACCCAGTGATTTACATTGAAGCTTGTGCAAAATATAAAGCCAGAGTAACTTTAACTTGTATGATACTTATATATAGCGAGTTAGGGACATAATTGATGTTGGATCAAGCTGATGCTGGGAAGTCAGGAAAGCTACTACAGAGGAAAGGACAAGAGTGAGAAATTATGGAGTATGTAAAGTGTGGAGTATCAGCTCTTGTGTAACTTATTTATATGCAACTCATAAGTGTGTGTTGAAAGTTTTCAATAAAGGTGTAGACTGTATAGAGAGAGTTTCTGTAGCAGCAAGGCTAGTTTCATCAGAGGGTTTGTGATAGAGAAATGCATAGGAATGAAGGGCAATTAAACCTACTGCAACTTTAATTTACCATCACAATGTATAAGCACAGCAATTATAGAATAAGGCAATTATTAGATCAAGCAGAGAACAACACTGACTTTGAAAATAAGTTTATTCAACATAATGTTACACTGCACGTGTACCTGTTAGCTACACACAGTGGATGCAGGCAGGAAAGTACGGTTCTAGCATGCCTGGCACCCCTCTGCAAAAAATAAATTTGCGCCATTTTCTTTTATAAATTATTTGTTCATTCAATAATGCTTTTCTTCTTTTAATACAAATCATATTATAAACTTTCATAAAGAGGGTAATACAAGTAAGTACATTAAATTGTTCTATGAATAATCTAAATGAAGAATATGTATTCTTTGCAATAAAATTTAACATTTTTAGCAAGTTAATTTGGTGAGAAGTATAGAAGAGAAAAAAATGCCCCTTCCTCACACTGTGACCTCCTTCATCACACTGTGCACCCCCTTTCATCACACTTTTGTCTCTTCATCACACTGTGCCCTCCTCCATCAGCCCCCCCCACTGTGCCCTCCTCCATCACCCCTCCACACTATGCCCTCCTCCATCACCCCCCCACTGTGTCCTCCTCCATCACCCCCCCACTTTGTTCTTCTCCATCACTACCCCACTGTACCCTCCTTCATCACCTCTCACCGTATCACCCCTGATGCATCACCCTCTCACTATTTCACCCTTGCAGCATCACCCCCCTTCACTGTATCACCCCTGCAGCATCACCCCCCTTCACTGTATCACCCCTGCAGCATTACCCCTTCACAGTTTCACTCCTGCAGCATCCACCCATCACTGTTTCTCCCTTGC
The DNA here is from genome assembly GCF_038048845.1 of Mixophyes fleayi. Lineage (NCBI taxonomy): Eukaryota > Metazoa > Chordata > Amphibia > Anura > Limnodynastidae > Mixophyes > Mixophyes fleayi. Next base: position 27,609,520 of record NC_134404.1, on the reverse strand, counting down.
AGCATCCACCACTAAATTTTCACACTGTCCCCTCTGTTTTTACTTACCTTTATGGTCTTTTCCTCTTCCTCTTCTGTCTTCTTGTCTTTGGTGACCTCCTCTGTGAGGCACCTCACTGACAGTGTCGGGGTGTGATGACATCAGTGTGCAGGGAGCACAGAGGAGGTCACCGGGCACCACAGCAAGGAATTTTTTTTTTGTAGCAGGGCCGGTGGATGGCGGAAAAGGCCAGCTGGGGAAGTGTCTCTCCAGGATGGCGCCTCCTTCCCCCTGCCTTACCGCATTCCCCCGGCCCTGGTTCTTATAGAATTCTTATAGGTTCTTATAGAATTAATAATCTGCAGTTTCATGATTAGTTATTTGCCTACAAAGATAGCTGTCTCCTCTGTGAAATTGTTAGGAATAGTTTATGTGTATAACACTAACAAAATTGTTATAGTCAACTCTATTCTGTTTTTGTGGAAATTATAAAGTAACCACTCACCTCCATATGATTTAAATGCTTGTGTTAAACATTCAGCCTCTTCAATAATCTTATTTTCTAAAGTTTTCTTCCCCATCCCAAAATCTCGTAATGTTGAAATAGTAAATCTTCTCATTACTTTCCAGTTCTCCCCGTTAGCAAAGATAACACCTGAACAGAACAAATACAGAATTCATTAGTTCTACAAATTAAATATTTATGGCACTAAGAATACAATTTTCCTTAAAAACTTGTGTATAGTATGACGTCAGTTCTCCATCAGTCTATCACCAACTCCCAACCTAATCCACCTTCTCATGTCCCATTGCACTTTAACCTGAACTTTTTACATGTACAGTGGTGAGGGAATATCTCTGAGCTCCCTAGAGTTATCTTTATTCATGAATTTATGGTACACTATATTATATTACACTATATTTGACCTAAATGTGATCAGATCTTGATCTATTTAATAATAAGAAACAACAGGATTAATCGGTAGTAGGAAAATTGATGGAAACACTCTTTAAAGAAAGAGTTGTTGAATATCTCAAATCAAGTAACTTACAGGATGTCAAACAGCATAGATTTACTGGGGGAGAATATGTCAAACAAATGTTATTGACTTTTTGACTGGGAAACTGAAGTAATAGATCAAGGGGGTGGGATTTAGCTTATCTAGATTTTAGTAAGGCTTTTGACACTGTCCCTTTAAATTAAATTAACAGCTTGGGATCGAATTCTAAGATGGTCGAATGGATAAGATCTTGGTTGCAGGATAGAATACATAGAATTGTAGTAAATTATGTGCATTCACAGGAGGGGAAGGGTACCAGTGGATTACCCCAAGGATTTCTAATTGGACCAGTGATTTTTAATATCTTTATTGGCGACATTGTAAATGGTAGGGAAACTATGCCTTTTTTGCAGATGACACAAAGATAAGCAAAAGGATAGACACACCAGGAAGGGTAAAACAAATGATTGATGATCTAGATAGACTAGAGGAATGTTCAAGAGAGTGACAAGTACAATTTAATGCCAAAAACTGCAAAATCATGTACTTGGGCCTCAAAAACCCAAAGACTTTATATAATATTAATGGCACTTTAATGAAAACTACTTAGGAGGAAAGGGATCTAGGAGTCACTATTTCAGGTGACTTAAAGATAGGTATGCAATGTAACAAAGCAATGAGGAAGCAAGTCAGATGCGTGGTTGCATAGGGAGAGGAATCTGTAGCAGAAAGAAAGAAGTAATAATGCCACATATTGGTACGGGCTCATCTAGAATACTGTGTTTATTTCTGGAGGTCATATCTCCAGAAGGATATCAATACATAAGAGACTGTTGTGGAAGTTGAATAATTGGATGAAGTCAGCTAAATTAATTAATATTGATTTAATGTGTGATTGCGATTAGTACATCACATCTAATGACGGAATTGCACAGGTAAATAACACCCACACTTACATTTATACTTATACTTATAAATAGTATATATTTTCTAAAAGTTACAACCCACACTTTATTATTTAATAAATGAAGTAAAGGTTTTTTTATACATTGATAATATTATAGTAAAGGTTTTTATGTTTCAGGTCCTCTAAAATATATGAAGTTTGGTCTCATATTAATTCATATTTTACCAGCAGAAACCCGGTTTCAACAGAGTAGTGATTGCAGCTAGTGGTCTCTAGTTATGAACAATATGAGATTAATACTCAAAAGCACTCTGTTAATGGGTTAGTTTAAACTGGTTCTTCGGCGGGAAGACACATATGCAACAGTTGGAGTGAGTTGCCCCCTCCTTTGGAAGAAGATGAAATGAACTGACCTATGACCAGCAGTCTACTGGAACATCGTGAACCCTGAACCAATGAAGAACTCTCTTAGTGTTATCTGTGTATTGTTTTGTGACATCATCAGTATTTGTGAACAACATATAAGCAGACCTCTGATTCAGGAACGGTCTCTCTTTGCCAACAGACATCAGCTTTGATGGAGAGTTCCTGGATCCAGGGCTGCACAGTGTATGCATCGGTTGTACTTTGTATTATTATTGTGTTCTGCTAAAATTTTGTTATTAATTCTCTTTTCTACTTTGGAACCATATTAATTGCATCTTACAATAATAATTGGTAGCAACAATACAAGCATAACAATTTAGGGGCTTGTGAAGTGCCGCCACATTACTCGAGGATTTGCAAAACCTACTGATTTCGGTTTACCAACAAAGTGTCGAGACATGTCATATACAGGTAAGAACGCAAATAGTTCTTTACCTTTTATCATACAGTGTTGCCAAACCAAATATCCGCTTTCTGTGATCTAACAAGAAAGAAAAATTGTTTCTTTTTCATATCATTTTGCAATTTAAACGTGGTTTGTTTACATAGCATATGCATATATTTCCCTGTATATTTGCCACTTGTTGAAACGGTTGTATTAATAGATATTCCTGTTTGATTTTTTAGTGAAAGAAATTGTTAAACCTCTGAGAAGTTATTATCGACATTTAGGAAAGTATTTTTCTGTACAGAAAACAAAGGTATATGTGGATTGTGAATAGTGTAATTGTGAAAGTGGACAGACTGTTGAGAAAACAGGGTATAAAAAGAGACTGTTGAAGAAACAGGATATAAAGTGGATGTCAAGGATTATATAAGAGGTATATGTTGAAAACGAAGGTTTTCGTGACAATCCCAATAGTAATCGTAGAGCATATAGATAACTTGTATCTGCAAGCTGTGCGATTGGACCGCACATGTTGCTGATGCGACTTGTTGATGGTCTGTGGAAATTCGCTGGAAAAGATTATATTATTCAATATTTAGTGCTCCCAGTACTAAAGTACTAAGCAGGAACTTCACTCAAAATGCGGGGTATCGTTTTGTGCTGCAAAGCGTTGAGGAGTGGGCAGAGATCGTAGTGACTTAAGAAGAGTAGGCGTTAACCTCCAGATCCGTTGTATAGATAAGAACCAGTACTTAGCGTTAAGTCCAAACTTATAGCCACAGGGCCGAATCAGCCACAAAACTAAACTGTTGAAAAACCATAGTTTGTTTAAAACAACCCTAATCACAGCTAAATATGCACAACATACACCTGAATACACCTCTCTCATAACAAATAACTGTCATTTTTTTATTATTAATGTCAATGATTATACAATATATTATTTTACCTCAAAATCCATGGTAGATGCACAGTTTTAATCAATTGCAATGTAAAGTAGTTGATGTATAATATAATAATTGTAATAATAATAGTAATAATAATAGTTAGACTTGTTTGTCATTTTTTGACTTCTGTAGTTTTTTTGGGATGACTTAGGTGTTTTTTTGCTTTTATCTGGATGTCTAAACTGTATGCAGTCTGTTGTGAGCCATAATAATGTATCTCTATTTTAAAATGTGGTTTTATTTGGCTGTAGCATACATTTTCACATGCTTTATTGCATGACATTTTGCTTTGGCTTGTCTGTGTATCTCTTATCTGTGTATTTTTTCTATTTGTTTGCATTAACTTTATTTTGATCAGCTGCTTGTCTCTGGTGCAGCTCCACACAAATAAAAAAAAAATATTTAGGGATATTCGCCAACTTGGGTCAGGAATTGAACTCATGACCCCACTGTGGACAGGTGGAATAGCTAGCTACTAAGGTAACTTGCAGATGGAAAAAATATATACATTATATAGATTACAACGACAAGCACAACAATACACCATGGTTGCAAATGATATAGCTGCTACATATCACATATCATCATCATCATCATCATCATTTATTTATATAGCGCCAACATATTCCGTAGCGCTTTACAATTGGGGACAAACGTAATAAACTAATAAACAAACTGGGTAAAACAGACAAAGAGGTGAGAAGGCCCTGCTCGCAAGCTTACAATCTATGGGACAATGGGAGATTGACACATGAGGTTAAGTATACATTTTGCATCTTGGCCCAGCCAGACTGCAAAGGTAGGGTGACTCATAAGCTAAATGATCCTGTCACACAATAATGTTGGTCCGGGGGTAGTTGTCTTGTGTGAAATTGTGTAACAGGCTAAAGGTAGTGAGGTTAAGATGGTGGTTGAGGAATATTATACGCTTGTCTGAATAGGTAGGTTTTCAGAGAACGCTTGAAAGTTTTTAGAACAGAGGAGAGTCTTATTGTGCGAGGGAGAGAGTTCCATAGAGTGGGTGCAGCCCGAAAAAAGTCCTGTAACCGGGAATGGGAGGATGTAATGAGGGTGGATGAGAGACGCAGATCTTTTGCAGAACGGAGTTGCCGAGTTGGGAGATATTTTGAGACAAGAGAGGAGATGTATGTTGGTGCAGCTTTGTTGATGGCCTTGTAGGTTAGTAAAAGTATTTTATATTGGATTCGGTAGAAGACAGGCAGCCAGTGTAGAGACATACAGAGTGATTCAACAGAGGAATAGCTATTTGCAAGGAAAATCAGTCTTGCCGAAGCATGCATATGGCACATATATTAGTGCTCTAAACACAAAAAAAGCACAACACCACAGATACTGTGTTGGCATCCTCAAGTGTTAATTTGAAACAATAACAATAAGATTTACACACACACATTCTTATTCTCCAACATGAAAGATGTGTAACCAGTAATGTTTGTTTTAGTAACAAATGTCGAATGCGAGTTCAAAGGCTAATAAATTGCAAACATAAATAAATACAGGTGTGACAATACTGTATGAACAAATTATGAGGAAAATCCTAGCGTACTCTTCTATAAGCGACACATAGGAGAAAACCCACAGAGATATGGGGAGAAGACTTGAACAACAAGCACCATGGCTGCAAGTCCTGTAGGTGCTAGATAATAGTGCTAGCAAACATACAGTCAAACAGAGACAGTAGTGTGAACATCAAGGTTTAATGAGAAACAATAAGAGTTACACACACATTCTTATTCTCCCACATGAAGAACGTGTCATCTGTAATTTTGTTTTAGGAATTAATGTTGATGCTAATTGAACGGCTAATAGTTTGCAAGCATAAATAAACATAGTCTATAAAATACTCACTATAAACAGAGGCAGGAACAAAACAAATCCTAGCGTACTCTTCTATAAGCGACACATAGGAGTAAGCCCACAGAATCATGGGAAGAATAAACAAACTCCACACATATATGGCGTGACTCAGGATTTAAACTCATGACACTGCTGGCAGGTGGAATGGCTAACCACTAAGGCAATGTACAGATAGAAAAATAGATACATTATATAGAATACAATGACAAGCACAACAATACACCATAGCTACACATGATCTAAGTGCTAGATATCACATATAGAACATATGTGATATGATTGTTTTATGTGCTCAAAATAGACATACATCACAACACAGGCACTAGTGGCAACCTGAAGTGTTAATGAGCATAATTAAATAAACAATTGCACACCCCTTCTTAATCACTGGAATGAAGGATCATGTTTTTTTTTATTTAAAATAAGAATGTCTATGCAAATGCATATCAGACTAATTCGCAATCATAAATAAACTCAAACATTATAGTTATCAGTATAAAAATAACCAAGACATACACGTAAACAGTGTTGCATAAACCCAGCAGCAGATCTTGTCATTTGATACCACAGTGGGGCATACACCTGCATACATTTGTCTCATTACAATCCACTGGTTCATGCACACTTGAAGTTGGTTAGGAGTCTATAGTGGAGTTTACTGGTGTGGATTTGTATAGTTGACTTTTATTTGTATTGATAGGTATATGTTCTCTTACTCTTTTTTAGACACTTTAAAAGTTTGTATTTGTAACATATTTTATGTTCCACAATAACAGTGCATTTCTATTTTCATATGTAATGTGCATTTTAATGTGTGTGTGTTGTCTGTATTATAATTTGTAACCCCCAATTTTTTTGGGGGGGTGTTGTGAAGCTTTTCTATTTATAAGATGTATCTTATGTGTCTTCATGTTACATGTTTATCAAACAGTCCTCAGCCCTCCTGAAACTGTGGAGGCAGCCAACTTCAGGTTCAAGACTGATTTGCAAGGTAAAATATTTGACAAAGATGGTTTATAGTACTCTTTTTAAATTTCTTAAGAGCATAAAAATATAATTGTTATTTGGTGATGAAAGTAAAGCCATGTTTATTTTTTTCTAAACATAAACATATACAAATGCATGCATCAGACAGTTTAAACTGAAAAAATGTTTACCTTTTAAATCTGCAAATATTTTCTAATCATACTGTAACGGCCGCCTCAACCCCTGCTGTGATTTTCAGATGTGAGTTTTCTAGCCATAGCACTTATAAAAATAATGTTGAAGCTTGACTGCTAGAGTCCAGCTGAAATAAAACAAACTAAAGGCTTTCATTAATGAGCTACCAAGCTTTAGCTGTAAGATTTCTGTCTCACCTGAAAATTAATCAGCAATCAAACATATTCTGTGTTAATCATATATCTGACTCACTATATGAATGTTCTTTTCTGGCCAGGTCAAGTACATCAAGTAACTGTTGTGTCTGTTTATTGAGTTTAAGGCACTGATTTGTCAATGTGTTCTAATGGTGAAACCTTACATTATCTGTCACTTTGTGGATGAGTGAAAAACAAAGACACTTTTTAGTAAATAGCTAAATGTGTCTAATTTATTCCAACAGACCTTATGATCCAGCAGGCAGCTGGAGCACTAAAGAGGTGTGGCCAGGGATGAGGGCCAAGTTCATGTCATAAAGTTTGTTTTAAAGTTATTTTGCTTTATTTTATTCAGAAAAATGTGTTCATTTACAATTAAATATTAATATTTTCTTTTCACATTAAGCATTCTCCTGTACCTCTCTGCTGCTTTTCACACTGTTGAACACCCGCTTCTACTACACACCCTTAACTCCATTGTCCTTTGTGAAACATTTATGCACCGGTTCACTTCCAACATATCTTATGTATCCTTTATTATTTTACCTCGGGCACGTACACGACTCAACTACCACTATCTTTTTGGATCACACATTTTTCTAATTTTTCAGTCCATTTTTCAGCTCTTATCTTGTCCCACTATAGAGCTCATTTGCACTCTACTACCACCTGTAAGCTGAGGCCAGGCCAATCTATATATCTTCCCCTGACCTCTCTCCTTCTGTACTATGTTGTGTCCGCAAATATGTTTATGCTCTGTACAAATGGATGTCTCTACACTACCTAAAGTTGCACATGTCCAAACCAGATTCCATTATTTCACCTGACAGAGTCCAGACTTTGCTACGTATCTCCTGCATGGTCAATAAAAAGACAAAATGCTCTATCTAACAAGGCCGCCTCCTTACTGTTCGACGTGAGTCCACACTCTGCTTTATTCTTCACATCCAGACTCTCTCCAAGTCCAGTTGAGTCCACCATTAAAGCACTGACACAATCCTGCCTTTTCTTATTCAACCTGCTTCAAAAATTCATATCCCTTCTAGCATCATCTCCCATCTTGTCATTTGCTACCACATGCAATCTGCCATTTCTGACACACATATATCCACACTTTCATCCATCCTAATTCCTGCCGCTACACAGATCTTACTCTCTCACCACTCCACATCTACTGCACCACTTAGCCAAAAACTCGCTCCCTGTGTCCAACAGAATCCAAATGAAATCACTTCCCTTTACCTACCAAGCCAGCAACCACACTATCACTACATACATCTCAAATCTCATATCCAAACACTCTCCCTCCCACCCTCTTACATCTACCTCTCACCTGTGCCTTGTCTCATCTCTGTTAATATACCTACTGACTGCCTCCTACAACACTTCTCCCATGCTGCTACCCACTGATGGATAACTGTGTCATGTTCAATCAGACTAGCACACACCTGTTATATCTTGAGATGGGTTTTGCAAAGAAATCCCTTTGTTACAGGTGAGCTTAGCCTCGAGAACAATATTCACACATTACATCTTACACTTAGAATGCATTTGCTATAATGAGCCGGTCCTTAAAGGCCTTTGTTTTTATCATCTGCATGTATTGGGTTTACCTTGTATGTCTGTGTTTAGTTTGCTGCTCAGAGGGGAAATAATTGAACTGGCCAGAATATACAGCTGCATCATAAAGTGTATTAGGAAATTTTAATTAAACTAGTGTTGTTTTGCAGCCACAAAGAACGCACATCATTGGAAACTGATATTTATATTCTGCAATTATATACACTTCTATAGATTAAGAAAAGTCAGGAATCAAACAAAGACACCTTTATATAGAGCACACATAGGATAATGATGGAACAACGATTTGTGGTCCCCACGAGATTCAGGTTTTAAATCACTAGTCCACACTTATTCACATTTTTAAATCAATATTTTGTCTTTGGACAATGATATTACTATATCAAATAAGTTACAATTGTTGAAAACATTTTTTACTTTAATCATTGATAAGATTTTAAATTCATATAATGGTTTATATATGAGGGCCTCCAAATATCAGAAGCTTAATTTTTATTTTTTTGATGTAATATAAGGTCATGGATCTGGTGGAGCATCTCCTGTGTAAATAATCAAGGAATTATCCACATTTTTAACATTGAAAGCCTAACACAAATTAAATATACAATGAAGGGACATATACCAAAATTAAGCAACTTAGGTTCTCATTTGGTGTGTATTTCTAATAATTTCTATATCTAAGATTACTCCTAATGCTAACCAAGAAAAAAATTGGGGTGGAAATTTAAGTTTTCAAAAAAGCTACAACATGTCATTATTTATAATAAAGAAGGTACATTAGTTCCATACTTTGTTTGTAAATGAACATCGCTATCTTCCTACTGCATATTAACTCCCATACATTTATAGGCATCACTACATTTATGATGAGGGTAGTCGGTATCCATAATTCAAACTTTACCTAAAACCACCCCTACATTTGGGTATACCAAGATAACCCATTTTAAATTTAAATCTCCTACACAGCTTCAACAATAAGAATAATGAAAAAATAATAGGAAGTGTACTATCCCTTATTTCACTATCATACAGCAATTTAATTGGCCTCCCACAGCATAGTGTACTCCTACCATAATGACAACCAAGCCCAGAATAGTCAGCACTGCCCAGCACACCCTAGAGAGATGTGACACTCACCCCCTTTCACATAGGTGTATCCACCCAATGGCTGAAAATAATATATCCCTCCACTAAGCAGTGTGTTTATGTGTGATAATAATATTACCTGAATGACACTGGACACTGGACCAGTATAGGTCCATGGAAGGACAGGTTGAACCTAAGTAGCAATAGTACTACAAGCCCAAAAATACGCCATGCCTACACGGCCATGCTATGACCTAGAGGGGCTGATTCATGAAGGAAAGGAGAGCACATCCAATGTGTCACTTTTAACCTTTGCTAAACCATGTCACAAAGCAAGGGAGAGCAAATAGTTTTTTTTTTTGTCAAAATAAGGAAAATACAATAATTTGTTCAAGTAGCCCTCCCCCCACCAGAAAAACAAACTTTAATTAAACACTGACATGTAATGTTCAAGTAGGACAATCCTGAGCACAAATAAAACACTGCCTAAGATTCATTAAGCGAAATGAATTTAAAATTTGATCAAGTAGTCTCCTGGACAAAACTATGTTACAAAGCAAGGGATGCAAATGAGTTTTTAATTTTGAACGTAAGTTAAATTGTGTCTGTTTATTAATGTAGCACACAAATATCAACATTAGCTTATTTGTACACTATAATATAATGTTGATATTTGTGTGCTAAATGAAAAACCAGACAGTATTTAACTTCTGTGCAAAATTGAAAATTAATTTGCACCCCTTGCATTGTAACATGGTTTTGTCAAATTGTAAATTCACTTCCCTTAATGAATCAAGGCCTTGGTCCCCACATTGTACATTTACCTCACACTCCAATGCCACATGGTTTTGCAAAACTGAATAATGACTCGTTATTTTCATTTACTTTCCTTAAGGAAATAGCCACAGAGGGTACCAAAAAATCTGTGCATACAACATAGACTCCAGTCAAAAGAGCCTTTGCCTGTTCTAAATTAAGAAGTACACACACATTAATGGACCCCACATTAAGGAACACATATCTAAAAATGTGTCTTTATTTGCAAAATTTGCACCATGACCAACTATTTCATGTCAAGGACAAACACAATTAAGCATCCATGATTCTCAATATCCAAAGCTCTAGTGTACTCTTACTATACAGACCTGTCCCTGTGGCGAAAGCAGCTTTTCAGGCAAACATTTTTGAGTAGCATTTACAATTTACCTTTTGGATTGGTGTTATTGTTGGGGGGGGGGGGAGTGCTTGTGTATATGTTTGTTTAAACTCACCCACAACAAACCCATTAATATAAGCCTTACAAATTAGCCACAAATTTGCTGCCCCATTTGCCGCTGAAACAGATATTTGTGGGCTTGGATATTTTGAGTTTCAAGTATGTAGAGTCTGTGTATGGATTTTCGGTGTACTCTCCTACACCTATCTGTTGTCAATGTCCCTTTTTGCATAATATTTGGACAATAAACAAAGAGATGGCATTTAGATGTTAATGTCATAATTTAATTTCATTAGATAATTGAAAAATTACATTTTAAAAATATATATAAAACAAAGAAACTACAAGTTAAATCACTTTTTTTTTTAATTTTTTTGCTGGTATCTTTTTGGCTACAGGCCTTGCTTCTAGTCACCCGTGATGTGGAGGGCTCAGAAGAAGAAGAAGCAGAGCTTACTTGGTCAGCAGGGTGTGACCGACGGCGTGAGGAAGGGTAATGGGTGTAGCGGGGGGTTGCCAAGGGGGTAGGCATGGGGGTGGGATGGGTGTGCCGAAGGATGTGCCAGAGCCAGAGAAGAGGCAGGAGCCAGAGAATGGGCAGGAGCCAGAGAATGGGCAGGAGCCAGAGAAGTCTGGGCGTCTCTATGTGGACTTAGTGATAATTGAGGGGCAATAGTAGAAATTTGTGGAATAGAAAGGGTGAAAGATTTGGATGATGAAACTGAGGGTCCGGGGTCGAAAAAATCTGTTGAGTGTGTACATTATGGAATTGGGTGAAGGAGTGTAATTTATTCAAGGACGTTGTGAAGTGTGCTGCTAAGAGTCGTGAAAAGAGGTTGCACAGATGTGTGAGAGTAGAATTTAAAGTTGGTAGGTGGGTATCAAATTTGTGCTCATTACGAGTGAGGGTAGTGGATATATCACAGATGTGGGAAGGGACTGAGTGGTGGTTTGGAAGTGTTTGTACAAGTGAGAGAGTGTCTGCTGCCTAGCGAGTCGTGCAGCCTCCATCCGAGTCTCCTCCACATCACTGCCAACCTCCCCCACTGTCTGTGGGTGACCTGCGGATCTTGCATCATCATCATCCTCCTCCACATCCTCCAGACCTGACAAGTACAAAAATCCATATAGACAGATGTTTAGTTACTAAAAATATTACCTACAGGTTGCCTATTTTAATTAATGGCAATTGTGAGGCTATTATGACCATTACTTTAGAAAATGTAGATACAAGCATGCATTTTTTTAAAAAAACAAAAAACACTGTATAAATCTGCATGTATTAGTATGTAATTATCAAAGAGGCATAATTTTGTGTATGTTTAGATTTTTGAAACAATTAAAACAAAATGATATTCACTGAGGAATTAATGTACTATGTGATGTGATACAAGAACTGAGTATTATTGTCAAGGTATCATTAACCCACATACTGATAGAGATGGCACATGTTCCGAGACACAACAGAAACATTAACAGAGACAATTATTAGAGAGTTAGCATGTACCTAGTGGCCTTGATGGTCGTGTTAGGGGTGGGTCCCAGCCGGTATCAATTCGGACCTTGCTAACCAGAGTCACCTCTGAAAAACAGACTGATGCTCTTTACTCCAGTGGTGACAGTTGGAGTGGGGGGGCCACTTCCGGTCGCTTGAGCATGCTTCCTTAGCTCGATTATTTTTTGGCATAATTTAAGTTTATAATCAGACCAGCTGTAAAAAATAGAGAAATATATTAGGTTGCTAACATCAACAAATGTATACATGGACCTTAACATTGTTTACTTTAAAGCTACAGACATTTATCACTCACACACACACAGCAAAATGTGTGTGCCTCGCCCTGAGTGGATAATTGTAATAAAGTAAAAATTAAATGTTGAAGAAAACACTTTAACACCCCATAGAAAAAAGTACTAGGTTCAAATATGGCCTTCAAAATTTTAATATACACATATGCTTCAAATGTGTCATGTTAGCAGTCACCTGACCTCTACTATGTTTACACTAAATCAATATATTTATGAGTTTTACAAAGTATAACATGTGACCATTTCTCACATCATTGGACATCTGCCGACATGGAGACATTATAAAGAGATGCAAAAAAAGAGAGCCATGTGGAACAAATGTAAATAAAATGATTGTTGTACCTGAAACCCCCCAAAATACAAGTGTTTGCATCCTTAAGCAAAACAATGCACTCCTCTGGCATCTACAGAGTTTAGCAGTACATGCACATTAGTATAGGTTTGCTATTAATGTTAAACTGCACACCTGCAGAGACAGACAACTACACCCCTATAAATTGTAAACAAAGTGGCTTCTCTAAACTAAGAGGTATTCATTTTTAAAAATACCTCTGGAACATATTTTGAGACATATGAAATTGTACTCACCCCAATAATGTTGTCAAAAGGAAAACGAATTCAGTCGCAACTCCCAAGGCTCCAGCATAAGGACCAAAAGAGCAGAAGTAAATTACCTGTACAGCAGCTATTAAATACTCCACACAGGTCAGGTGTAATAGCTCCAGATACAGATGTCTATAATTGGGTATAGCGTTATACACTTCGCATAGATCTGTCACACCATCTCCCTCCATTGCTCGGATACGAGGAATGAATGACAAACCGACATTTTGCACAGGTATGGAAGTGATCTGCAATTGTTGTAATCTCGCCCACACATGCTCTGAGAATCAATCATAGACCAGTGCATTGGAAAGTAAAGCATTTCCAAATTGAGAGCCAGCACAGTCGCAAGGCATGAGCTGCCGGTGTTTGGCAGAGACCATGGATAGTATGCCCACAAGGAGATACATCTCCAACCAGATGAAACTGCGGGCATACCAGAGGGTGCGCCGATTCAGCGGATGGTGGTTCAACCGGCGCCACTCCATGGTACAACTCCGGCAACGCTGGAGCGTCAGCCACAATTGTTGGAAGAGCTAAAGCAGGAGATTATTAGCCGGTAGTTCACTATTAATCGGATGAAATATTGTCATACAAACACTTGCATTATTTTTAAAAATAGTTTCAAACTTTTTCCAGGACATGGCAATAAATTAATTTATATACTAATAAAATAAAAATTAATAGAGAAGTATGTTATACAATAATTAGTAATAAAAACCATAATATCACTGTATAACGTTATGCACATATTTTATAAAATAGGGTTAATGAGATGCATTTCCCTATGGATAATTACACTAATATTAAATTTACGTTACACCAATATCACACATATAAATTTTAATTAATTTATTCATTATTTTAACTCACTTATTCACTAATATTTTACACATAAAAAATTATTCTTCCACTTTATTCACTTTTGGATTTTTGCTTTTTTCTATCTTGATTTTGTCTTTATTTAACTTAACTTAATGGATCAATTACAATAACAAAAATTAAATGGTTTAACAATCTAGTTGTGTCTCAAAAGTATAAAAAATGCTTGATCCTAATGGATCGATAATATACAATAAAATAAAAGGGATATTTAAATTGAAATAATACATTTATATCCAGTGATAATTTATTCATGTTATCTCATAATATTGGGCATTTTAACTTTACATCGAACATATTTGATATGAATGATGGGTTCATAAACAAACACATAAAATAAATAATATAAAGGTTTAAGACCAAATTAATATGAAGAAGTATATGAAAATTCCTATTAGGTAATCCATAATCCTCATGGACAGTCCAAAATGCTGATAAGAGTATATATTTAAAAATTTTGTTTTATAGGATACAATGCTCAATATAATTATATTATTATTTGTGAGATAATCCCTAATTACGTTATATTACATCAGAGAATTTCACTGCTTATTGCTGTAAGCCTATAATTTAAAATTTGGAGAAAATATTGTGTTAGTTAATGTTCAATAAAAAATATCTCTTTATCTAAGTTACATTAGAATATCCAGATATGTTATAATTACTTTGTGAGTAATTATAACATGCTTATTTATCTCGATCATCGATTGAGAGAGCCAGTGAATGATCGCATTGGCTCTTACAAGTTTCGGACAATTCAGGAATAACAAGACTGGACAGAGTTAGTATAAATACTTACTGGCAACAACAAACTGGTTAACTGCTTGAAAAAGCGTAGAGCGAAAAGTGCGTCAGGACACAGCATCTTAGCACGCCGATTATGTGATAGTCACTTAGCATACAATATGTCCTGTAAAAGTTGTTTTAACAACTGGTATTTCTCTTGCTGTATTTGGAAACATGAGCTGCTAATTTGACTAGCTTTCAGTGAAAACTAGATAGAGAGTAGGTGCATGGCATCATAGTACACTAACATATGACACTATCACAGCTACAATCTGTATTCAAATCAGTTTCCATATAGACTGATACTTTCCTTAGCTGTGTCAAAAAATTTTAAGCAGCTAGTCTAGTTATAACATATCGCTAGAGGGATAAAAAGGTCAGAATACACAGCATCAGAGTACAAAATCACATGATAACTACATAGTAACAGTTGGTTTTTACAACTGAAACATTTGAAGTGTAATATATTATAAAGCTTTAGTTATCCAATCATCTACAATTAGAACTGAATACAAAGATACACAGGACACATGAAATAATAAACAAGATATTGATACAATGTATGTAATGTTAATAAAATATAAATATCTTGAAAAATAGTATTGCTAAGTTGTGAACAATCACATGGATTTTAATAACATTTATTATCTTTTTTCACTTCTTACTATTTATTATTTCGGTCATAATGTATTTTAATAAGTACAACAATAAAATAATTATTTTAAGAGAATTTATGAACCCTTAGAGTACATCCTTATGGGAGAATCCTTTTTCTCTTACTACAAATGTATCTCCCCTCCAATGCAAAATGCTTTTGGACATGTGTCCAGTTAATTTGTTAAGGACTCATGACCCCAGTGCTGTGAGGGAGAAGATCTAATCACTAAGGCAACCTGCTGTTTTAAACTCCCATACATTTTTAAGACAACACTTGGCGGTGGCTACTGCTCTAATTAGTGCCAACCTCATTTTTCCATATTGCATGGCCTTACCCAAATGTCTCCCTAATCTGTCTCTATTTATATTATATAAATATTGATCAGGAAAAACAAAATATTGATGTAATACTTATTTTGTAAAATAAAACATGTCATTTCAACATCCCTTTGTCACCTAAGCCAAATCCAAGAATTGTTACAGACTAACTGAAAGTTGTGTGTGCCCCTAAATAGTATTTTTTTAAGTTAAAGACACTCAATTATGTCTGTGGCTAAATGCATGTTTCACAATGTCAACTCACATTATTATATGGCTATATTTAGGTAACTGTGAAACTGGGAGAACATTTAAAAATAAACTAATGCGTTATACTTATTCCAACAGGCCGTCAGAGCTGTTTCCAACAAGAGGCCAAGGAGGAGGAGGAGCAGGAGGAGCTGGTCACGAAGGACCTGGAGGAAGAGGAGCAGGTGGAGCTGGCCAGGGAGGAGCCAGAAGAGGAGGAGCAGGAGGAGCCGGCCAGGGAGGAGCAGGAGGAAGAGAAACAGGAGGCTGTGGCGAGGGAGGAGGAGGAAGCCCAAGTGGAGGCTTTGATGAAATGTAAGTATTTTTCACAAAGTTTTAAAAGAAATGAGGGAGCTTATTTTCTTGTCTGTACTAAGCTCCAACCAACCACAATGTAATAAAAACAACTTTATTAAATTAGTATAAAACTTGATAAACCATCATTATCATAACATATAACAATCCACCTTGTATAGCAAAAATGATTTAATCTGGAGTGTGCACCTCTGGATCAATATAAAATTGGAGTGAAATTTCTAACATAAATAATGCTGTTTTGCTATACAAGGTGGATTATTATATGTTATATGACCCAAGGAAAGATTTGGCCAAATGTCAGAAATTTGTTAAAGATCTGGTTAATGCTCATGAGCCAACTAATACGGATTGGCAAGTGGTGTTGAGGGCATTTCTTCCTCCCAAACCTGAAATACAAAAGTCTATTAAGGATTGTATGTTGGAGGAAGATGAAGAGACTCAAATCAATATCAAACATATAACCTCCCAATTGTATATATACTTTTCAGTAGTAGCGAACTGGAGCAAAATTTTCACTATGAAAAGGAAGGATGGTAAACCTGCATCAGATTAAATTTCCAGAGCCCTAACAGCAATGACCAGATACACTGGGGTATCAGACATAAAATATGATGTACATCACAGGGCAGTAGCTGTTACAGTACTAATGGATGGTCTCAGGGTACATCTAAAAATAGGGTACAAACCTCTTTGCCTAATTGGAGGGGGATCACGGTAGACACCCTTAGGGAGTCAGCTGTGGAACACGACACAAATATAGCTAAAAAGAGAGAAGCACAGAACGAAAGGTTAATAATGGTAAGTATCTAAGCACTAGAAAGACTACATACACGTACCAATCACCTATATTGCAAATTGGAGAAGTGCATTTTTGATCAACGTCAGGTTCCCTTTCTCAGGTATATAATCTCCGGACTGGGTATTCAAATAGATCCTGAAAAGGTAGAATCTATCCTTAGTTGGCCTCATCCCTTTGGCCTAAAGGCTACTCAGCGTTTGATTGGATTCTGCAACTATTACCGGCAATTCATTTAAAACTTCTCTTCGTTAATCTCACCCATCACGTCACGTACCCATAAAGGTGGACTAGCCAAAACTGGCTTCAGGAGGCAGTTTGGGCCTTCAAAGTTCTTAAGGAAGCTTTCACCACCGCTCCTGTCTTGATATGGCCTGACCAACTACAACCGTTCTTTCTAGAGGTTGATGCTTTCTCGGTGGGTGTGGGAGCAGTTCTCTCTCAGAAGAATAATGTTGGCACTTTCTCTCCATGTGGCTTTCTCTCCAGGAAATGTTTACCCTGTGAGGCCAACTATAGCATCAGGGACAAGGAGCTCCTGGCCATCAAGATAGTCTTAGAAGAATGGTGGTACCTGCTTGAAGACGCCCTCCATCCTATCACGGTATTCACAGATCACAAATACCTCACCTATATGGAATATAGTGTCTTAACCCTCGTCAGGACTGCTGGTCACTTTTTTTCTAGATTCTAGTTGATCCTGACTTATCGTGCTGGGTCAAAAAAATCCAGGGTCGATGCAGTTTCCAGGTCTTTTGATTCTTCGGATTCTTGCCAGCCAGACATTAGACCTATAATCAGTCCTCTGAAGATTCTGGTCATGACTAAATCCTTAGTTAAGACACCCCTATTGGACGCTCTTTTGTCCCAGACTGTTGGCTTGGGCACACGATTCCAGATTTGCTGGTCATTGTGGGGTTAAGAAGACCATTGCTCTTTTATCCTGCAGCTATTTGTGGCTGTCCTTGAGTCTTGACGTTCACAAGTATGTTGCAGCTTGCAGAGTATGTGCTCATCACAAGACACCCAGGCATCCGCTAGCTGGGCTTCTTCTTCAGCTCCGGATCCAGACTCACCTTGGGCAAGCATCAGCATGGATTTTATTACTGTCCCAATATTCATGGCTTCAATATTATTTGGGTGGCGGACGATCGTTTCTCCAAATGGGCACATTTTGTCCCTCTCAAGAAATTGCCATTTGCTGCTGATATAGTCCCTATTTTCATTAAGAATATTTTTTGCATCCACGGTTGCCCCATTGAGATCATCTCCGACAGAGGTGTACAATTAATTTCAAGATTCTGAAGTTCCTTTAGCAACAATCTAGGAATTAAGCAAAAATTCTCCTCGGGATACCATCCCAGACCAATGGTCAGACTGAGCGGGTCAACCATGATTTGGAGACGTTCCTCCGTTTTTATTGCTCTGATCACCTATCTAAACTCGTACAGTCCTCGAAACGGCATAAACACTTTGCTGATCGTCAACGTAGGAAGATTCCAGTTCTTAACATTAGGGACAAGATGTGGCTGTCCACACGTAATTTCAGACTCAAGCTACCGTCAATAAAATTCGCTCCCGATATTTTGGGCACATCCGCATTTCTCGTATTATTAATGTGGTTACCTATAAGCTCCATCTACTTCCTTCTCTCCTTGTGCATAATTCAATTCATATTTCCTTATTAAAACCATTGGTTCTTGATAAATTCCCCAACCTTCAGCCTCCGCCTCCTCCCATAATGCGGCCTTGGGCGACGAATATGAGATTGAATGCATCTTGAAATCCCGATCCATTTGTGGTAAGACTCAGTTCCTCGTCCACTGGAAGGGTTATTGCTCTGAAGAAAGGTCCTGGGTGGATAAGAAAGATCTACATGCCCCCTATCTGCTGTCAAAGTTTTTGAAGAATCCGATTTCCAATGCTTTTTCAGGGGAGAGGGGTACTGTCAGGCGCCGTCTCCGCACTGACACTTGGTGCAAGAGATGGACGCTTGCACCTTCTCGGCAGCCACGCAGTTGTTTCTTGCACGCAATGCGTATGCATGCTCTGTCCAGCCGTGTCCCCTTGCTAGACAGCGGGACGCTATCTCCGCTCACCTGTCGGCAGTCAGCATGTCTGATCGCTAAATCTCCATCACCCAATCAAGATGCTCCTTATGGTTTATAGAGCACCCTCTGACACATGTTTGTTGCCAGAGTATTGGTTCACTCTTGCTCCTCTTCCTGAACTTCTGATCCAGTGTTCTTTGGTTCTGACTCGGCTTCCTGTTACTATTCTCTTGTGTTTCGCTTTGGTACCTCGCTGCCAGGCTGGTTTCACTATTTGGCTTGACCTGACTTCTCTCTGGAACCTCCCTGTTTAGCGCACCGCTCATTTGGCTTTGATCTGGACTGCCTGACTATGCCTGCCTACTACTGTCGCTAAACCAGTGACTATCTTGGAGAACCGCGACCTGCGCACCCTCTGCAGCTAAGCCCAAACTCCCTTACGGGGGTCCTTGGTGAATACCGGGGGTACGTTAGACTCTGTGCCTCCTGTTCAGTTGCTTCACCTCTCACAGACAGGACACAATGTTGCAAAGGATAAATTACAGCCATGTCAGATCAAAGTCAAATACTTGGCACACTGTCTCACCCAGGGGCTAAGGCACCTGACAATGGACATAATTCAGACCATACAAGGCATGACACTACCCCTAAATCAACAGCAGATCTGTACCTTCTTAGTGATGTGTGGGTATTGTAGATCATGGATCCAGGTTTTTCAATTCTGGTCTTACCATTGCAGGAGTTAGTCTCATTCTGAAATCTTAAGCTTGATATACATACAGAGGAGTCAGAGCAAGCATTATATAACTTTAAAGAGAGTCTGACTAAAGCACCTGCTCTTGGAATACCTGATTATGAAAAACCTTTTGAGTTATATTGTACGGAAGCTGATGGTGGTGCAGCAGGTGTTTTGACATAGAAACATGATGAAGTTAGCAAATCGGTAGCATGCTACAGTGCACAATTGGACACTGTGGCAAGATCTCTCCTTACGTGTTTAAGAAGTGTAGCAGCAACTGCTCCTAAGGTAAGTAAGAGTGAGGAAGTAGTACTACAACATGATTCAACTGACTATACACCACATGAAGTATCTGCTCTGTTAAAATATGCTAAAACTTAGTATGTCTCCTCAGCAGGGTTTACAAAATGAGAATTAGTTCTGATGGCACCTGCAAATATCACTATTAAAAGGTGCAATACTTTAAACCCAGCTACATACCTACCCATATGTGCCTCGAGATACACACAGGGTGGAAGGACAGGAGACTCTAGCTGAGGGTGAATTTGGCAGGTATACAGATACGCATGATTGTATGGAATATCTGAACTAGACTTTTACTACAAGACTACATATTTGACACCCCCTTAGAAAATGTAGATTTTACAGTTTACACGGATGGGAGTTGTCATAGAGAAACTGACACGGTAGAACTATGTGCTGGTTATGCTGTCGTAGATATCGAGGATGTTATAGAAGCTTTACCCCTTGGTCCACCTCACTCAGCCACAGTAGCCAAACTGGTGGCATTGAGAAAAGCGTGTGAGTTAGCAGAGGGTAAATCAGCTTATATATACACTGACTCAGGGTACGTTTTTGGGGTAGTGCATGACTTCAGGGTCCTCTTGCATCTTAGGAACTTTATGACAGTGGTAGACACACCAGTAGCACACTCCCAGCACATAAAAGGTCTCTTGACAGCAATACATTTACCAAAGGCAGTAGCTGTCATCAAGTGCAAAGCCCACACATATGAAGATGACCCGTATCATTGGGTAATACCAGGGTAGACTAAGCTGCCAAATAGGCAGCAGATTTAACTGTAAACATGACAACTTACAAGAAGATGGTTTTCCAAACGACAAACACACAAAAATGTATTTAAATGCAAGATTTGTGTTCCCTACAAGAAAAGGCGTTCTGGAAGGTGAAGGGATGTGGTCAAGAGTCATCTGGACTCTGGAGAGATGGTAGGCCCATGACTCCCAGAGCATTTTTCCCAGGACTCGCTGAGGCAGCACATGGTCTGACTCCACTAGGTAAAGAAGGTATGTGTAAGCTGGTTAGAGCATATTGGTGTGCACCAGGCTTTTCTTCTCAAGCTAGTATAAATCAGTGTCCTGTCTTACTTGTTTGAGGAAAAATGTCGGAAAGACAATACCAACGGAGCCATCCAATATCCCTCCTACAGACGGAGCTTTCCAGGTAATACAAACTGACTTCATCCAATTACCACCTTGCAGGAATCTTAAGCATGTATTAATATGTACTGATGTATTTCGAACTGGGTAGAGGCATTTCAGGCTGCCACTAATACTGCTGTTTTTACTCATTTTAATGGTGATATCTTTCAAATTATGTGTAAACTCATGGCAAATGATAGCAAACATCCTACTCCCTACCGATCACAAATCAGTGGGAAGGTGGAAAGGGAAAACAGTACCATTAAGAACAAATTAAGTAAGGTAATAGCTGAAACTGGATTGGCGTGGCCAGAAGCTTTGTCACTAGTTTTCCATAGCATCAGAACTACTCCCAGACCACCTCTTAATTTGTCCCCTATTGAGATACTTTTTGGCCGACAACCTCATTTGATGATTGGTCCACAGGATGATTTAAAATGCAACAATGAAATGACTGTTCAATATCTCAAAAAGATGAGCAAGCAGCTAGGACAGCAGCAATAGAAACTCAAAATACTGTCACCTGGTATGCCAGACACTAACTGTCACAATGTTGAACCTGGGGAATATGTCATGATCCACAATTTCTTATGCTCATTTTGTTTTACAGTCCCATATCAAGTGTTGATGATCACCACCACATCTCAGAAAGTAGCAGAAAGAGACCTTGGTTCCATTCCACCCACTGCAGAAAAGTCAATAATCTGGAGAAGGTATAAGATAAAACCAAGGCTAATACCCCAAACTGTCACTCGTGAATCTGTTCCAGGAAACCTACAGACTGCAGATACTAACACCCGAGCCAAGGAAGTTGCAGCCAAATCAAATTGAACTTCTCTTCTGCATATCATAAGCAGACCAATGGTTAGACAGAAAAAGTCAACCAGATCTAGAAATTTTCATCTCAAGATGATTGGTCAACTCTGCTTCCCTGGGCAGAGTTTCCACACAATTCTCGCTATCACGAATCCTCTTGCTCTACTCCATTTTTCTTGGTTTATGGACTTCATTTCTGAGTTCCAGTATTTTCTCCACTACCTGCAAATTCAGTTCCAGCTTCTGAATCGGCTTTGAGAGAATTTGCAGACAACTGGTGGCAGGTCCGCGAAGGCTTACTCAATGCGTCTCATAACTATAAAATTTGAGCAGACAAAAAATGTAGAGCCATTCGTCATCTAAATATTGGAGGCAGAGTTTGGCTTTCTACCCGCAATCTCCGCTTCAGAGTACCTGCCATGAAGTTGACCCCTCGCTTCATCGGTCCAAAATTTACAAGGTAATCAACTTTGTTTGATATAAGCTTCACTTGCCAGAGTACCTCAAAGTACCAAACAACTTCCACAATTCTCTTTTAAAACCTCTAGTATTGAACAGATTTTATTACCCTAAATCTGGTTCACCTCCCATCCAAAGTGAACAAGGTGAGGAATATGAGATAAAGACCATTCTGGACTCTCGCTTTCGACATAATCATCTACAATATCTAGTTGTTTGGAAGGGCTATATGGTCCTGAGGAGAGGTCCTGGATCAAAGCTACCGATGTTCATGCTCCTGTCCTAATCAGAAAATTACATCCGAGGTTTACTGCTAAGCCCCATCTTAAGTGTCCAGTGGCCACTCTTCGAGGGGGGGGTGTACTGTCATGAATTGGGGTCTTAGCCCTATTTACGCCACTCAGTGGTATCAAATCTCCCTCCTGTCAGAATGCAGCATTCTAAATCCTGTAACAAAGCGTGACTTCTGTCTGCTGTACAGGAGGCTATCATCTTGGTTGAGACATTTTGCTACATCCTGCTTATTCTGGGCACCTAACTTTATTCACCTTTCCAGGCTATTCACCTTTCCAGGCTATAAAAGTCATCTCCTACACTCAGCTAATTGCCAGTGCAACACTTTCCTAGTTCCTGGTTCTAGATAACCACTGTTGCTGTTTGTATGCTGCTTTAATCTCCCTGCTGTAAAACAGACTTCAGTCATTAAACCTTCATGTGAATTCAGCTTTATTCTGCTTGCTGTATTACAGACTTCAGTCATTAAACCTTCGTGTGAATTCATCGTCATTTTGCCTGCTGTAATTCAGACTTCAGCCATTAAACCTTCATGTGAATTCAGCTTTATTCTGCCTACTGTATTACAGACTTCAGTCTTTAAACCTTCGTGTGAATTCAGCTTCATTCTGCCTACTGTAATTCAGACTTCAGCCATTAAACCTTCATGTGAATTCCGCTTTATTTTGCCTGCTGTATTACAGACTTCAGCCATTAACCCTTCGTGTGAATTCAGTTTCATTCTGCCTACTGTAATACAGACTTCATCCATTACCCCTTCGTGTGAATTCAGCTTCATTCTACCTGCTGTAATATAGACTTCAGCCATTAACCCTTCATGTGGATTCAGCTCCATTCTGTCTGCTGCTGTTCAGATTTTGCCTGTCACCCCTCGTGGAGATCCAGCTCTCTTCAACCTATTCTTGTCTCACCTAGTTGCTAATTGGGATAGTAGAGTCTTCCAACTTCTGGAGCCATCTCTGTGTCTCTGGGTACCAACTTCCAGTTCCAGGCTTGCCGCAGGTTAACAGTTCTAAGTTGTCCAGAGCCATTTACAGGTTCATGCAGCTCAGACGGTAGTCACCCCTGATAATCTGCTGCCTGTGTTCTGAGTCTTCCCAGTCGCAGTTCTGAAACTATATTCATCTGAGTTTCTGGATCTTTGAAGGTACTGAGTCTCTGGCCGTGGGTTCGGTCTCTCTGTTCCTGCATCCAGTTTCCAGACCACCAGGTCCAAATCCACTCGTTTATTTCGGTACGGAGTCCAGTCTAGCATTCTTCCTCCTAACAACTGGTATACAGGAAAAGAGCAAGACCTTCATCTGGCCTCCTAGTTTCCACTTCATCCCTGCCACAGCTAGTCCCAAGGATCCCAGAAACCCTATTGCTGTGACACATATATGATCAGGCAAGGCCTATGAATAGATCAATAATTATCTATTATAACATACTGATCCAAGGTTTTTCAAAATACATTTGTTAACAAAATGCTGAATGTAGCTGGAGCTTTAACAAATCGAAATGGCATCCAAAATATTTGAAATGTCCATATCAAGTCCAGAATGCCATCTTCCAGTTATCTCCAGGACGTATACATATATGATCATATGTTTCTAAATCCAATTTGGGAAAAGACTCGTGCAGAGCATAACCTCTTGAATAATTCCTGAATGAGGTATAAAAGGCAATTGCTGCATATGGTGATGGCATTTTTTGTGCCTAGCAACCTACAGATGAGCAAAGATCTCCATTTTTCTTACCCACAAAAAAAAATGCAATCCGACAGGTGAAGTAGAAGGTCAAATAAAACATCTTTAAAAAATATCAGCAATTTATTTATCCTAGATTGGCAGACATCTTGTGGCACCTTATAAATAAAGTTATTATCAGTAATAATAATAACAATAATGATAATAATAATAATTGTAAGGATGATAATGTGGCAAAGCTTGTCTCTATATGAAAACATCTTTAAATTCTTGATACTGAAAGGGAATCTTAAGAACATATACTGAAATTGAACCTGCAATAGCCTCATTTTCAGAAGAAGTTAAACAAAAACTTTCACGAAACTTGGATGTGAACAAGAGTTTCTTAGTAGCCCAATTGATGGTAGGATTTGGTATATTAAGCCAAAAGATTCACAAAACCACAATTTTGGGGATTGAAACATATCCAAACTAAATAATTCTAAACTACATCATTTATAATGTCCCTCTGGAGGTTTTAGCAGCAAGGCTATAGTCTTTTTATTCACAGGCATAGATGCAATACATAAGCCATTTATGGTCTCTAGAGCAATAGTTGTGGTACCATTCAATATTTCTCAATGGTAGGAATATATAGTCAATTGACAATTCCAGTGTCAATAAAATGTCCCAATAATGCAGAATTCACCAACTCCGGAGCAGGTATTTAACAGTCACCTTGGCCCAGAATAGTTGAAAGAAGCTGTAACAGTGTGGGATACAGTTAGAAGACATCAGAGGATTTCTCCAAATAGGGGATGTAGTATGACCCAGGTGCTAAAGGTCTCCAGATGGCTTACAATTCTTTCCTCAGGTAGGCAAAAAAATATTTTGAGCTGGCACAGTGGTAGCAAAGATTCAGTTCTCTCATCCAAACTTTTTCAAGCATACATGTTGTATTGGCAAAAGAACACGTTTCTTTTTATTTCTCCATGGAACGTTCAGTGTCTATTGTGATGTATCTGTCCATAAAAATATCCAGATCCTGAGGATAGTGTAAGCAGGCTAATTTATACTTAATTTTATCATTAAGTCAGTGCCAAAACAGAAGTTGTTTGGCAGCCATATTTCAGCCTGTATCCTCCATCCACTGATGAAATTATATAACATATTCTAATACAGAATGGGGAACATTGACATAGATTGTACAGGATTAATTCACAGTAGCTGTCTTGTATGGATCATAAAAAGCCTTGCGATAAGCTTGCAAGAAGAGTGATAAAGAATATAAAATGAGATCTTGCTTTTACAATAATGATGTGGCCCAGAATAAGGCATTTACTTTAAGTAAAGTAAGGATCAAGCCCACATTTAAGGAATCTGTGCCACAGGTTCTGATAGATAAACCTACATTGGGACATAACAGAGCAAAATTGTACTTTGTTTCCCTGAAATTCTCTGGAAGTTTCATCTTTGGTTCAGGCTCCGTAGTGTTTGGCCATGGCAGGGTAATCACAGGTGATGCAGAAACTGTTCTGTTGCTATGGCATTGGCCCCAGTGATAGCCATAATATATGGCCAAATTATTCTGTAATGGTATGTGCAAGTAGCTTGCATAATAAGAAATGGACTTGAATGGTTGGTGGCTATATAATCATCAATAGTTGTGGCTAGTGAAGCAAATATCCACACTATATGCAAAGGAGCCTCCTGACAGCTATAGTCAAAAGGATAATTGAGGTTAAGGACTGCAATACTGGCCATATACAGAATTTCCGATTTTCTGTAAGAATCAGAATTAGTGCCCAAGTTTTGGCAAACAACGCGTCTTGAAGATTAAAAGTTGCTATGGTAGCAATAAATGTCCAGGGGTTATCTGTTCTTGTGTCAATGTGAATGCTAAAGTTAGTAACCATGCTCAGGGAAAGTAACAAAGATTGCACATGGGAAAGCCACATATGTATTTGCAGGTCCTGCAAGGGTTAATACCCAAAGTGTAGTGCACATAAGAGCCAAGGAATAATAGTAGTCATGGTAAGGGACAAGCCAAAGATTCTGTACACTAAAAGGTGGTAAAGAGAGCTATAGGAAAGAAAGGCACTTGTTTAGGACACTGGCAAGGGACTGATATGCTTGCTGAGTACATATAGCAGCTAAGGTGCACAGGGCGCCAATAAAGTTTCTGCTGATCGAGTGATTCACACACAGGGATATTGTTTATTATGGACACAACAGCCTCCCATTCCTTCCCCTCTCCCGACAGCGCCCCTTTGTCTCAACCAGAACTCCAGAGACAGAAAAGCACATGAGGAATATTTACAAGCAAGTCATTCAGAGAAGCTGACCCTGATGGCATAGAACCTGTGATACTGTTAATGCGGTTTGTGATAAAAATAAGCCAACAGATTTACTTTCAGCTCTAACATTTTCAAAACATACTCATAATATATATATATATATATTCTTTAGGAAAGTGGGAAAAAAATACCATAGTCCTTTTGCATTTTAGATATCGCTGGACGGCTTGGTCTGTCAGAAAATTGATCAGCATGTGTGATTAGAGCATCTTTAATAGTATCAAAACCACATAAGATGACCATCTTTGACATGCCTAACTGGAAGCTGAAAACTTTGCCGTACTTCTTAGACAACTGTAAATACAATAAACAATAGCAGAAGTAATTGGATTATAGTCAGCATTAAATTACATTATGTCAGTAAAGTAATAATTTCCTGCTGTTGGAATCCATAACCTGTGGATTACCAGGAACTGCAGGAGCTATTCCAATTTTTAAGTAAATATCCAAAAAGGTATTCCTATAGTAAAGTGGAGATCTTAAAACCTAAGACGTGAAAGGATATAAGGGATCGGATATCACTTGTTACTGCTAGGAACGCCCAAGCCAGTACAATGAAACTCGGGGACTACTCTGAAGGCCCGGTGTTCGCTGGAGCCCTTAGTGGTGGGGACAGACTTGGCTGCGGGCCGACCGAGGGTCGAGTAACGTATACTGACTTTAAGGAGAGCCCAGGGGTGGAGTGATTGGCAGACAATAGTGAGGAGGAGAACCAAGGTCAAAGGTCACAAGCACAGGTACGAAATCCAGGGACAAGCAAAAGGTCAGGTGCACTAGCACAGGAGCAGAATCCGGAATTCAGGCAAATGGTCAGGGTCAGAAGCGAAGGTTCAATGGTCCAGGAACAAGCAAAGGTCATACACGGGAAGTCAATGAAGGGTAACAATAACCAAGCAGGGAGAGAACAAGCAGGCAGCAGAACTGAGGACAGAACGCTATAACCGGCAGTGAGGCTGCAGACCTCACTGCCTTAAATACTAGAATTAGCCAATCAGAGCTTAGCTTTGAAATCATATGACAAGTTCAGATACTCACAAGTAATTAGCCCGCAGGCTTGTGAGTGCTCCCGCGCATGCGCCCGGCTGTCCCCAGCTGCCGGGACACAGCGCTCCCTCTATTGGCGTGCCCTGGCAACGGCCGGGTGAAATCCGGAAGTGAGGTCCCGGTCGCCATAGCGACGGCCGGGACGTCCAGAAGAGAGAGGTTAGAGTCGCGGCGGTGCCCGCGGCAGCCGCGACTACTGACAGTACCCACCCCTTGAGGAGGGGTCAAGGAACCCCGACATCCAGATTTCGTTGGAAACTTTTTAAAAAACTCTTTGATGAGCCTTCCAGCGTGGAGGCGCCTCTGTGGTATCCAAAAACGCTCCTCAGGGCCAATGTACGAGGAATTGAACTTGGCCTTGAACCTTCCTTGAGTCAAGGATTCTTTCGATAATATATTCGTGGTCCCCGTTCACCATCAGAGGCCTAGGCCTGTTAGAGAGAAGCCGTTAAAACTTGCTGGGAGCAGCGACTTTCTTCAGAAGCGAACAATGAAAAGTAGCAGGTATTTTTAAGGAAGTTGGTAATTTTAACCTAAATGCCACTGGATTCATTTTTTCTCAATTGGAAACGGTCCAATGTATCGGGGCCCCAACTTCCTGCAGGGTTGCCGCAACCTGATGTTCCGTGTGGATAACCAAACCCGATCCCCCACTGTCAATGAACAAGGTCTACGATGGCGGTCAGCGAAGACCTTAGATTTTTGGGAGGCTTGCCCTAATGCGGAGTGCACCTTCTTCCAGACAGACCTCAACCTGGCAGTAAAAGCTGGTGTTCCGAAATCCCCACAGGGAATGGTAGTAGAGAACGAGTTGGATCTCAGGTGAAACCCGAGGTTGCAAAAGAACGGGGATGTATGTATAGCGGAATGGCAGGAATTGTTGTACGCAAATTCTGCCCAGGGCAAGAGAGAGGAACAGTTGTCGTGGAATTTAGAAACGTAGATGCGCAGAAACTGTTCTAAAGCCTGGTTAGTGCTCTCTGTCTGTCCATTCGACTGTGGGTGATACGCCAAGGACAGACTGATAGAGATCCCGATGGACTTACAAAAAGATCTCCAAAACTGGGCAATAAACTGGGATCCTTGATCTGAGACGATGTGTTCGGGAATCCCATGGAGACGAAAAATATGTGTCAAAAACAAGGTGGCCAAGGTTCTGGCATCAGGTAACTTGGGCAATGATATGAAATGTGCCATCTTACTGAACCGATCCACGACTACCAAAATGGTGTTATGTCCTGCGGATACTGGTAGGTCAACAATGAAATCCATCGACAGATGGGTCCAAGGCCTGCTTGGAGCAGGCAAGGGTAACAATAGACCAGAAGGACGGTTTCTATCAGATTTATTTCTGGCACAATCAGGACAGGCCTGAACATAAGCCTCCACATCGTCTGATAAAGTGGGCCACCAAAGCCAACGAGAAAGAACTTCGATAGTCCTACAAATTCCCGGATGACCAGCAGAGCGGTTGTTGTGACCTTCCATGAGGACAGATTTCCTTAAGTGCACCAATACAAATAATTTGTTGACCGGTGTCTAAACTGGAGCGATTCTCTGGAAGTGTCGGATAGTTGCTCCTAGATCCTGGGTGAGTCCGAGATGAACAGCAGTTGCAGGAACAATAGGCAATGGGTCAGGAGACTGAGGATGATGGGCCAAAAAACTTCGGGACAAGGAATCGGCCTAGGTATTTTTAGAACCTGGACGGAATGTAATAACGAACCTAAATCTGGTGAAGACTAAAGCCCAGCGGGCCTGCCTGGGATTCAGAGTCTTAGCGGTCTGGATGTATTGGAGGTTTTTATGATCCGTAAAGATGGTAATGGTATGAACGGCTCCCTCTAACCAATGTCGCCATTCCTCCAATGCCAACTTAATGGCCAACAATTCACGATTTCCGACATCATAATTACATTCAGCAGACAGAATTTTTCTAGAGAAAAAGGCACAAGGATGTAACCTTTTACTCCGTGGGTCTTTCTGTGAGAGGATGGCGCCGACACCGACATCCGAAGCGTCCTCCTCTACAATGAACGGAAGTTCTGGGTCAGGATGTCTCAGCACTGGAGCAGAAATGAAAGCAGCTTTGAGTGCTGAAAAACTTGCCAATGCTTCCGAAGACCACTTTGCTGGGTTAGCTCCTTTTCGGGTGAGGGCAGTGAAAGGAGCCACTAATGAGGAGAATGAATCAATAAACCTACGGTAATAATTGGCGAACCCAAGGAATATTTGGATCGCCTTCAGATTAGTAGGGAGAACCCAATCCTGGATTGCCTGAACATTGGCAGGGTCCATTGTGAATCCTGATGAGGAGATGATGTACCCCAGGAACGACACTGTGGACACCTCGAATTCACATTTCTCCCTCTTTGCATATAGATGATGTTCCCGTAATTTCAGCAAAACATGACGAACATGCTGACGGTGCTGAGGTAAAGATTCGGAATAGATTAAAATGTCATCCAAATAAACAACCACTGTTTTACCCAGGAACTCCAGTAAAACATCGTTGATCAGGTCCTGGAATCCCGCCGGAGCGTTGCATAGCCCGATTGGCATTACGAGATATTCATAATGTCCCGACTGAGTATTGAAGGCGGTCTTCCACTCATCCCCCTTCTTGATTCGGATAAGATTGTAAGCCCCTCGGAGGTCAATCTTCGAAAATATAGTGGCTGTTTTCAATTGATCAAACAGAACAGAAATCAACGGTAACGGATACATATTCCTAACTGTGATGTTATTCAGTCCACGGAAATCAATGCAAGGTTTAAGACTGCCATCTTTTTTTGACACGAAAATGCAACCTGCGCCTACGGGAGATTTAGAAGGATGAATGAATCCTTTCTTCAGGTTTTCCTCTACATATAGCTCCATGGCCTGAGTTTCAGGAATGGACAAAGAATATAAACGCCCTTTGGGCAACTTGGAACCTGGTACTAAATCAATTGCGCAGTCATATTCTCGGTGTGGTGGAAATGAATCAGCTTTCTTTTTGCAGAACACATCACTGAAGTCCTGGTAGGGTACCGGCAACAAGTCTGGACTAGGCCGTAGGATTCTAAGCGGCAAGGTCAAGCAAGACGTAGAGCACTCGGGACTCCAACGGATAATCTCTCCGCTTTTCCAGTCAGTAAGGGGGTTATGACTGCGAAGCCAAGGATACCCCAGAATCAAAGGAGCAGAGGGACAGGTAATAAGGTAGAAGGAGAGTTCCTCCATATGGAGGGCTCCTACAGACAACCGAACCATTGTAGTCCTAGTGAGATTTCTTCTCCCAGGCAAGGGGTTACCATCCAAACCACATGTGGTGCTGCTTGATCCTAGCTTGATATGCGGAATATCGAGCGTCAGAGCCAAATGTATATCCAGGAAATTACCGGCCGCACCACTATCAAGAAATGCTGTCAGATCCATGGATTTTCCACGGAAGGCTAAACGTCCAGGGACTAATAAAGAGATTTCTGAAGAGATAATTTGAAGACCTAAGCGCACCTCTTCACCTGCACTTAGGCTTTGGAGTTTCCCAGTTTATTGGGACAAGAACGTACTAAGTGGCCCTGTTGACCACAATACATGCACAGGCCTAGTGAGCGTCTTCTGGAGCGTTCCTCCGGAGGCAAGCGGTAAGCGCCCAACTGCATGGGTTCAGAGGAATCGGACAAAGCGGTACCGGAGCTAAAGGATAAGTCCATAGGAACAGAGGATTCCAGTTCAGTCTTCCTTTCTCTGATCCGACGGGCAATTTTAATTACGAGTTGCATCAACTCCTCCAGTGAGTCGGGTACTGGATACTGGACTAAGGAATCCTTAATCTGCTCGGTAAGACCTAAGCGAAATTGACTTTGCAGTGGTGGATCGTTCCAGGCACTATCGGTGGACCATCACCGGAATTCCGCACAATATTCTCCCGTGGAGTGACGTCCTTGCCTTAACGCTCGGAGATGAGACTCAGCTGAGGCCACCCTGTCTGGGTCATCGTACAGTAACCCCAGAGCTTGGAAAAAAGCATCCACAGTCTGCAAGGCCGGGACTCGTTGAAGGCAAGGAGAAGGCCCAAGACTGAGGGTCACCCTGCAATAGGGAGATAATGATCCCTACCCTTTGTTGTTCAGAACCAGAGGAGCGTGGTTTCAGGCGGTAGTACAACTTGCAACTTGCAACTCTCTTTAAAATAACGGAAGGCTGACCTGCTACCAGAGAATCGGTCAGGCAAGTTCATTTTGGGCTCTGGTATGTCACCAGCGGGGACTTGCTGAAGCTGCAGGTCTCTGGAAGCCCCCTCTTGGACTGCCAAGTGCTGGGATAAATTCTGCACAACTTGAGAAATCGCCTGTATCTGATTCGACAGGATCTGGTCTGGAGACAGGTTCGGATCACCAATCTTCCTTGGCCGGTTATAATGTTAGGAACTCCCAATCCAGTACAATGAAACTCGGGGTCTACTCTGAAGGCCCGTGTTCGCTGGAGCCCCTAGTAGTGGGGACAGACTTGGCTGCGGGCCGACCGAGGGTCGAGTAATGTATACCGACTTTAAGGAGAACCCAGGGGTGGAGTGATTGGCAGACAATAGTGAGGAGGAGAACCAAGGTCAAAGGTCAAAAGCACAGGTACGAAATCTAGGGACAAGCGAAAGGTCAGGTGCACTAGCATAGGAGCAAAATCCGGAATTCAGGCAAATGGTCAGGGTCAGAAGCGAAGATTCAATGGTCCAGGAACAAGCAAAGGTCATACACGGGAAGTCAATCAAAGGTAACAATAACCAAGCAGGGAGAGAACAAGCAGGCAGCAGAACTGAGGACAGAACGCTATAACCGGCAGTGAGGCTGCAGACCTCACTGCCTTAAATACTAGTATCAGCCAATCAGAGCTTAGCTCTGAAATCATATGACAAGTTCAGATACTCACAAGTAATTAGCCCGCAGGCTTGTGAGT
Source organism: Mixophyes fleayi (assembly GCF_038048845.1). Taxonomy (NCBI): domain Eukaryota; kingdom Metazoa; phylum Chordata; class Amphibia; order Anura; family Limnodynastidae; genus Mixophyes; species Mixophyes fleayi. The sequence continues at coordinate 27,576,528 of NC_134404.1, read as the reverse complement.
GCTCCCGCGCATGCGCCCGGCTGTCCCCAGCTGCCGGGACACAGCGCTCCCTCTATTGGCGTCCGGCCATTGCCCTGGCAAAGGCTGGGTGAAATCCGGAAGTGACGTCCCGGTCGCCATTCTACACAAGCAGTTCCTTATCATTTGAGGTTCAATTTTATAAATATGTCCAAATATCTGCCCATTTCTCCTATTATAAACAATGTGGGGAAATTAATTATCCTAATTTAAATTCCCTTGAATTACTTTTTGGACTAGAGAAGGAAAAATATCAGTCTAAAAGCATATTTATTTTAATTGTAGATATAAATTCTTTGGTGATGTTTTTGCAGAAGTAATGTATTACCTCTAGGAATGTTTTATGAGGTCTTGCCATGTCGATCATGTGTAAATTTCCAATGATTGGTAATGGCTTTGGTCCCGGAGGGAATTTCTTACAATTGTGTCTTTTCCGATTGTTAAAAACATGTGCCAAAAAAAGGATGATTACAGCAGACAGAAAAATTGAGACAAGATCCATAGCAAACAATGTCTTCTGCAAAACCTAGATAGGAAAGACAAAACAGGTCTGTTATTAGAAAACTATATAAATGGTAATTAAAAGTGGTTGCTTAATGATGCTAACAGTCAAGTATACATATAGTTTTTAACTTGCAATAAGGCAAAGTCTCAAGCGCAAACAATAAGATAACAATCAATGCTAACATGGACTTATGAACTGAGTCCGTAATGCAACCTATGACAGGGATAAGAAAAAAAAGAAGGGGAGGTAGAAAAGAGTGAGGAAAAGCTGAGTGTGTTAGTATGGGAAAGATAAGAGAATATGGGTGAAGAAGAAAGAGATTAGAATTGTGGAGGAGTATGAACTCTCAAGGCATTTAAAAAAACATTCAAGGTGAGAGATAGAGAAATCAAGAAGTAAAATAGTTAAACCAAGACTGCCAGGTTGACAAAAATTGGTTGGGACTTAATGATAACTAGTAATATGTTTCAATTTGTGAATCTGCCATACATTGTTAATTAAGTTTGAAATAGAAGTGAAAGGAGAAAATAATAGAAATGGAATGAAAATTGGATTTGTGTAAGTTTACTAATTTGGGGATAAATGTATGAATCTCCGGATTCTTCATTTCCGGCGTGTTCAGCCTCTTCAGCGCTTAAATTTAAAGCGGCGCTGCATTGTAAAGGGAAACTAATGAATCAGGTCCCTAGACATCATTTAGATGTTGGAGCTACTAGGGGTAAAATGTTTTTTTTTTATATAGTTCGGGATAGAGATAGTTGATTAATTGCAGTGTTGAGTGTTTGTTTTGAAATGGAACAAAACTAAGAGAGCTATGGAGCTCTATCAGAATATTTCTGTGGATAAATGTAATTTGTAATTACACCCTTATGCATAAGTAAAGCTACATGATTAGAACAACATAATAGGACCCACTATTAAATTAAATAGCCCCACCAATAAATGAAATTGCTCCACCATCACCCCACAAATAAAATAGCACTCATTAAATTACATATTACAGTTTCTCTTGATATAACAAATCGGTGAGAATGGGATTTATTTTTCCAATTCTCTTAATGACCATTTTGAAAATGTAAATTGCTGTTGGTGTCTATTGTTTTGATTTAATTCCTATTTTCACTAGTTTTATGCCTAAACTTAATATTAAAATATTTTTTCTCAGTGTTTAAAGTAAAATGTAAAAAGATTTCCGTTGTCCTTTTCATACTATTAAATAGTATAGTATCTGTATATCTTGTATAAAAGATAATAATACTTTCAAAATATATCTTATTGCTATAAATACATTCTCACTGTTGTTATCTCATAAAAGAGAACAGCAGCATTACATTCTAGCTATACAACCACGCATCTCTATAAATTCAACATCTCTTACAAACCTATCATGTGAAGCAGGCACAATATCTACTTATATGAGCATGGTATTATCGTCATCATCTATTTATATAGCGCCACTAATTTTGCAGCACTGTACAGAGAGCTCACTCACATCAGTCCATGCCCATTGGAGCTTACATTGTAAACTGCCTAACATACACAAACACTAAGAGAGACCAAGGTCAATTTAATTGCAGCCAATTAACCTACTAGTATGTTTTTCCAGTGTGGGAGGAAATCAAAACATCTGGAGGAAACCCACGGAAACACAGGGAGAACATACAAACTCCACATAGATAAGGCCATGGTTGGGAATCGAACTTATGACCTCAGTGCTGTGAGGCAGAAGTGCTAACCCCTAAGCCACCATGCTGTCCCAATTTGATCTCCAGATTTAACCCCTGCCATCTAAGGGAAGGTTTATTTCTCATATCCAAGAAGAAGTAACTGTATATTTATGCTCTATTTATTTTTTATATTTTAAAAATGAGGGTTTTTTCCTTACACTCATCCTAGGTATAACTATAGGAAAGGAAAATGGAAGAAAGCCCATCACACAAGAGCATTGGCCTGGGCACTTTAAGCAGGGTAACCTCCTATGATGTAGCATGGTTATCATTTTAGACAAATACACAGGCAATACTGTGTGTACTACTGTTAGGTTCACACAGTTCAGCCTTCACGAGCAGTACACGGTGAAGCGGGACATAACTCCCAACTGTCCTAAGCAAAACAGTCACCCAAATTCGAGACTGTACCTCCAGATTCAGGACAGTTGGCAGACTGTCCTGCTCTCTCCTACAAGTCTTGTCACTGTCAACACTTGTGGCTGCTGGTTACTTTAGCTCATTTGCTGGTTGTCTGGATCCTGAAATGTTGGAGGCTCTATTTGGCAAAAAAATGAGTATATGAGATTTAGAAAACTCAAACTAGCCCCAGTGTTAAATCAGTAGCACTCAAGTTTTAGAATTAGACCTCCCTCCACCCCAACATTAAAATACTAAAATTCACATTTGCTAAATAGATCTATTTCCCTCTAACCAGCCCCAACATTAAATTAATAGTATTCCCATTTAATACGTAATCCTTTTTCCCTCCCTCCAAACAACCCCAGCAATAAATTAAATATTTACAATTACAATTAATAAATAGCCCTCAGTTCCAAAATCAGTCCCATATTAAATTAATACCCCCAATCCACCTCACCTTAAATTAATAGGACACAATATTAAATGAAATAGCCCCATCAATAAATTAATTTGCCCCACCATTACCCCACAAATAAAATAGCACTCATTAAATAATTAATCCCACCTGCACTCCACCATTAAATAGCCTACCTCTCACACTATATTAAGACCCCCCTTCCCTCACCTATATTAACATACTGTCCCCACACACACTATATTAACATACTGCCCTACACACACTATATTTATATATACTGCCCACACACACACACTATATACTGCCCACACACACACACACACACACACACACACTATATACTGCCCACACACACACACACACACACACACACAATATATACTGCCCACATGTGCACACACAATATATACTGCCCACACACACAATATATACTGCTCACACACATATGCACACACACACAACAAATACTTCACACACACACACTTACCTTATTCCACCCAAGCTACTGTAGCATTGCACTGCTTACACATGGGATGGCACCTGTCATGTGGTGCGCATCCATGTGACAAGCGGAGGAGGGGAGAGGGACCGCGGCCAATGGTGAAAGGTGACGGGTCCCGAAGGAGAGGCTAGCCACCAAATAATAGAGACTTGGGCCAGTTCATGCACCTGCCCAAAATATTAATTTTTTGTCCTGCCGGGGGGCATGTGCCCCCGTGCCCCCTCGCCCAGCCCGCCCCTGATGATCGCCCTCCTATTTCAGCATGTATTGCACAAATTTTATGCTAAACAATCATATAAAACCGAGTACCTCTTTACCCCTTTTTGAGCAATGCAGCTTCCGCAGTCCAGTTCTCTCTACCTGCTCCTTTCTGCAATTCTTTCTCTTGCCTTCACTAGAGAAGGTGACTCCTCTCTAAATCGGCATTGATATATTATGTGACGACTGCACCAATAAAAAATATATTGTCAAATAAAACCACAAGCATAAAAACACTAGGTTGATTTTATTAAAAAAAAAAAAAAAAAACCTACCAGGTATGTTTTTGTGCCACTGAAGACAACATGTGAACAGGGAGATAATATAGACACTCAACACAGACAGCACCGTAATCATAATCAAAATGGCCCCAGCCATGTGCAGCAATGCTGACCACTATAGCGCTAATTTGGACTTAGACATAAGTTAGATTTTTGAGTAAGATACACACCTCCATACTGTGCATAGACTCTATAAATACATATGCGGGCGTCCATATTTGGGTTTTTGTATATCATTTACTTACATCACCTAATACCTGGAGATGCAGAATACAGGAGGGCAATACAGGACTTGTATGTCAAGTGCATGTTCATATAATTGTAATGCAATTAGACATGGACGCAACTGCAGAAAAATCTTTTAAGAGGAGAATCTCTTGTGGGTGCTGGTGGGCTGGTGCAATGATACATTTTGATGATGATGATGAGGAGGATCAGCAGCACAAGCTAGCTGCTTCTGATTGGCTGTTTGCATAATGACCCCTCCAGTACTTAAATAATTAGTGGGTATATTACATGAAGTGGCTGCTCTCTATCCACATTGCTTAATTAACATTTTTAATAGGACTACCGAATAAAAGAAGGTATCTGTTTGAATTTAAAAGGAAATAACAGATGTTTGAGTTTATTTTTATTTGTATTTTAGATTTGTCGTTTTATTTAATTGCATTTTATATTGAATGTAAGTTTTGCATTGACTGATAGACACTATTATGTCTTACGTGCATTACACTGCATTACATTATTGAATTGTGGGCAAATAGGAAATGTGACTTTAGCATTTATTACTAATACTGTCAAGCCACATGTTTTTGTTAGTGAGGACATATATCTGACGTACGCAAAAGGTTACTGTTTTGGGACTGGATGCATCATGGTATCAGTAGGACTGAAGCTAATATGCGTTTTTTGTGAGCATCTTATCTTTAGCTACATTATGAGTACATATATGTGTCTACCTCTGAATGAGCCACTATGTCACTGTGCTAATAAATAATTAACTACTTATAGTAAGTACATATTATTATAGTGAGACACAACAAGACATGCAAATAAACATTTATGCGTACTAGATGATATGGCTTACTCATCTGAATATTTAGTATTAGGTATTAGTAAATAAGCATATAAGTATTGGTTTATACAGGCAAATGACAAATAATTACATTGAAATGTCTTTAAGCTAAGTCAAAATGTTTTATGAAAATTCTGAGAAATTGGTTTCTTACTGAGTGCTGTCGCAGTTACACAAAGCGCTGATTCAGTCCTCTGTGCAGTATTCTGTTCTCCTGCAGAGAGTTGTGTGATTTTAAACTCCCAGAGAATGTTTAACCCATATGATAAGAACACACCTGACCTGCAGAAGACTGTATAAATTCCAAATGACTCCACACTGCACACAGAAACACTTTGGAAAGTCTGTATACTAGTCTTTCACAGTAATGTACATGGGGGGAATTCAATTCCCACATAGTAGCGCAGCGTTAAACCTATTACTGTTATTACGGTAAATTTAACCTGGCTTTCTGCTCGCAGCTCAGGGAGCAAAAAGAAGTTACTTTTTACAGTAATGCGCCCATTTGAATTCCCCCCTATGTATAATATACATGAGTGGTGTGAATGCTCATACAGTGCTCCCTTTGTATATGCTAGTTTAAAACAAGGGCCAAAACTGACATTATAGCAACAGTGGTGTTACAAAGAGAGTGACATGTAATGGAATAAACACATTTTAATGTACTTTCTGTTTTTGCAGAGAAAACACCTGGAATAAATGAGGGAGGAGTTCAGGTGTGCCGAAAGAAGGGGGGGGGTGCGGGGGGGGGGAGGGGGGGGGGCGGGTCCTGGCCTGCCTGGGAGGCCCAGGCCCCATAGTCTGGTAATTTATTTTATTTTTATTTAATTTTTTCTGTTGAGAGCAGCTCCTAGTCCTTGGACAGTGTGTGACATCACACACTGTCCAAGCAGCAAAGAGAAGTGGTTCTAGCTCAACTTAGGTAAGTGTGCTGGGGTAGTGGGGGTTTATGATGTTTTGGGGGGTTATGATTTGTCTGGGGGGGTTATGAAGTGTTTTTTGGGGGGTATTAATGTGGCTCTGGTGGTGTAATGTTTCTGTTGAAGTGGCGTGATGTAGCTGGGGGGTGGTGTGTTAAATGCTATGTTTTTATTATTTTGGTTGTCGCATATACTGCAAGCAAAAAATTAAGAGGCACTCAAGAACCCATATATAAGAGAGATTCCAACTGTAATTGCCAGCAATGTGCGCAGCACAATGTCCGCATGCCACATCACCGGCAATTTAATCTCCCCATATTGGTTAGGGTTAGGGTTGGCAGCATCATTAATGAAAGTTAAAGAGAAGGGTTGGTAGTGTTCCTAAAAGTCTCCAGTGACATTCTACAGAGTTATAGCTCACACAGAATCAGGAGAGGTGCCAGTGTTCTTGCCAGTCTACAGTCTACGTGCCATTGCTCATTGTCAGTACTGAAACAGAAATAATAGGACTAGCTGTCTTCTTAACAGTCTCCAGTCACATTGTACTGTGTTATTATGGCTCACACAGAAACAAGAGAGGTGCCAGTGTCCTTGCCAGGCTACAGTCTACGTGCCATTGCTGAAAAATAAGTAATAGGGCTGGCAGTCTTCTTAAAAGTCTCCATTCACATTGTCTGTGTTATTATAGCTCACACAGAAACAGGAGAGGTGCCAGTGTTCTTGCCTTTGTACAGTCTTCATGCCTTTGCTCATTGTCAGTGCTGAAACAGAAATAGTAGGGCTGGCGGTGTTCTTAATCGCTTGTCACCAATCACTTTGTACTGTGTCATCAAAATGGATTCATATCAGTCCACAGAAGACCAGGAGCATCAAGCACCTGCTGGCACCAGCCATGATAATAGCAATCCCTCTACGCCATTTGCTAAAGCCTATGTTAAAGTGCCTAGTGTTTTTAAGTCATGGAAACAAAAATGTATAAAACCTTTTACTTTGCCTTGATTACAGGTGTTTATTTCTTTAATAAAGTTAACTGCAGACATTTTTTTGGCCAACATGCCATTCTACAAAAGCAGTGGCAAGGAAAGAATCTTCTTGTAAGGTCAGTCATTCTGAAAAAAGTGTTGCCCAAATACTTTTACGTGTAAAAGCTGATTTGGAAGAAAACAGTAAGGCATTAGAAGAAACTGTATGTTCAGATTCCGAAATGACACTCTCTGAGGAGAATCTATCCACGAGTGTTATGTGTAAGCCTGACCTTCCTGATACTGTACTCATAAAGAATTCTCCTTTCAGCATTTCTTTAGATGTGTGAATGAGCAGCCCAAATGTAGTAAATATGGTGATACACAATTTGAGAAGGCCATCTTGGAATTGCAACAGGATGAGGGGTATATTTGTGTAGCTAATGATGGAGCTAATCAGGATGTTGATGAGGATGATGTTGTTTGTGTAAGTCCTGCAGTGGAAGCAGTTCTTCCACGTGATAAGAAGAAGGCCATTGTCATGCCTGGGCATAAGACCAAAATATCAACCTTTTATGTGTAGAATTATTTTTACCCAAATCTTGACAACAGTCCACCCATTTGTAGCGTTTGTAAAGCCACAGTCAGTAGAGCTAGGGACGTTAACCATCTAGGAACCTCATCCATGTTACGCCATTTGAAACGAGTTAATGGCAAGATGTTGAGAAAATCTGAAACATGCTAAAAATTAACAGCAAGCGGTTCAGCATCAGCTAGCTCCCTTCTCTCACCTAGATCCCGGCATCTGCAATCTACACCCACAACACCGTCCTCATCAATATCCTCAGTAGCGATCGGAGTTAGTCATGCATCCAAGTTGCTAAGGCTAGATGACTCCTCCACTATCCAGGATTCCTCAGAAGAATTCTTGAGCATTAGTCCCATTGCTGCTGCTGCTGCTGGATCTTCATCCCACAAGTAGACCATGAAGAAGGCTACTAGTAGTTCACTACAATTGACTGTTAAACAATTATTTGCAAGAAGAGGCAAGTACGAAAGCTGTCACCAAGTCACAAAGTGGATCACAGACACCATGGCAACTATGCTAGTATTAGATCTGTGTCCAATATCCGCTATTAACGCATCTGGTTTTAGACAGTTAATTGAGGCCTTGTGTCTCCATTACCAAATTCCATCATGACACCATTTTACTAGGAAAGCTATTGCTCACTTGTACAAGAAGGTTCGTAAAAATGTAATTGTTGGGCTACAAAATGCCATTCTACCTACTATACACTTAGCCACAGATATGTGGACAAGCGGAACTGGGAAAATTAATAATTATATAACTGTGACAGCCCACTGGGTTGTGATTTGCCTCCCCCAGCAGGAACAGCAGCAGCATGTACCCAACTATGTCACATTTTTCAGAGGCAGGGTACTCTGTGTAATACCGGTTTCACTAAGAGGCATACAACTGACAATCTGTTAAAAAAACTAAGGGATTTCATTTCAACATGGCTTATCCCACTTGGATTCTCCTAAGGATAAGTAATTTCTGACAATGCCACCAATATTGTGAGAGCATTACAGATGGGTGAAAGGAGGTGTTGTTGCTAGCTGCAGTAAACCAAAAGATCCCTGGGATAGCGCCCAGGGGACTATGCGGGAACCTGGGGAGAAGGTGATGGAGAATCCCGAGGCTTCTGGAACTACCCTAGACCCAAACAAAAAGAAGCAAACCTGTGGGGGAGATTTGAAGGAGAGTCCCCAGGCTTCAGGGCCTAGCTTAGGGCCCTGCTCTCTCTGAGCTAAATTTACAGAACAGCTTGACTGGGGATGAGAGCAAACCATGTGTATTTGGACATTGTCTGGAGGAAACTCAGAGCTCTGTTCCAATTTCATGTGGAAATAACCCAGGAGACCTGATTTCAACAATTGGCTAGAGAAGGCCTGGAAAGGCTCCTAAAGTAAGGAAACTTTGGATAACATGTCAACATTGACTGTGGTGCATGCAAACTCACAGCAGAAAAGTCAGCATACGTTTATTCAGTGAGAAGACATGGAAGGTAAAGTTCAAATTAACTGTGTGCATGAACAATGTGAATTAACAGCTCCAATGCCTACTACTGTGTCTGCTACTGCTACAGTGCCTGCCACTACTATAGCTGTAATATCTGCAGCTGCTTCAACTACAGTGTTTGCTATTAATATAGTGCCTGCTACTAATACAACTGTGGTGCCTGTTACTACTACAGCTGTAATTGCTGCTACAGCTACAGTATCTGGTACTAATATGGTGCCTGCTACTAATACATCTGCGGTCCCTTCTACTGCTATGGCTGCAATGTCTGCCAATACTGCAGCTGCAGTATTTGCTGCTCCTGCAGCTACAGTGCATGTCTGTGAAGACACCTCTGTTCCTGCTGGAGAGGCAGAGATTAATGCCGCAAGTGTGGAACAGGCCAATTCAGAGACAAGTGATCTTGATGAATCAACAGTGAATGAGTGTATACAGGTTCTGGAGTCAGATATTTGTAAGATAAGGAAGCAAATTATGTTTAAAAAGAAACAAAAAACCAATGCTTACAGCCGTGAATGCACTGGGTATGCTTTGGAAATTGACCGCCTGGAGGAAGCAACGGCAGTTGCAAGATCTGCTTTCCCGGTTACAATTGTCTACATCAGAGGAGATTATGTCAGAGAGGGAAGAAATCTATGCATATGAATGTACCCGTCTCGGGTGTGCCGGACTCGGTGGGTAACCCTCTATATGATCGCATCCGTGAGCTGGAAGGGAAGCCATCTATGGGGTCAGGTGAGGCTGGTGGCAGTTAATGTGGCTAGACCGGAAGGCTCCCCATCTGTACCGCTTCCCACTAATGTGGTGTGCTCTGCCCCTAATATCCAAAGTGTGTGCCCCGCTACGGTAATGAACTCTCAGCCTGTTTCAAACTAAAATATAGATACAGGGTAAGATTGCGGTCAGGTGCGGTAGCTACAAGCTGATGTGGTGTGCGCTCATCTCGACTCTTGGTGGGGGTTATCCCCGTGTGCTCTGAATGCAGTACTGGTGTCTGTGGCTAGCCGGTCTGTTCCTGCAGTTCCTCTATTAGGGTGTGATGGTGCGACTAAGCAAGGTCTCAATAGAGCCGGTCTGAGTGTAATTCAAACATAGGTGATGGACTCCATATATGATCCTGTACAGGTGCCCTCTGCCCTGGTTCCAGCACCAGTAACAGGTGTAATATCTTATGCGGGGATTGTGTCTGGGACAGCAGCACCTCGGGCTCCTCCAGTGACCCCAAGAGGTCAAGGGGGAGAAACATGGTGCAATTAAGGTACACAGGCAGTGAAGCTCCAAGTAGACCAGACTTTCTCAGCATGTTCTTTTCTAGCTTTGGTTTTACTGCAATTGATTTATTTGTTGCATCCACCTTGTGGGTACGATGGAATATGACATCAGTTTTGTTACATATTACGGGCTTCAAGCCTTTTGGTTACATTGGGCAGAGCGTAGAAAGCTGACCCCTGGTCAAGCTTTAAAGTGTTTGCAATCACCCATCAGGAGAGGGTTAAAGTGACCATTCAAATGAGGAATGAGTCCCTCCCGGCCTTTGATCTTTTATTTTGGTTAAAGAGATATGCAGACCCATTTTCTCAACTAGAGAAGGTGCCAGATCTGGCTCATCATGCCTGGGTTATCAGATGGTCCACCACGGTCAAACTGCAGTGCACGAGGGTTGGTACCATGTTGATTCTATCGGCTGCTCTCATTGGTAGTGATCGCATACAAAGCGAGGCCATCCAGGCCAGCCGAGGATGTGTCACTGCTGTGGGGACTTCCATCATCTCAACATGAACTGCCCGGTGCAGAAGTGTGGCCATTGTGGTGGGTTAGGTCATGAGTCCTGCACTTGTACAAAAATCAAATATAACCAGTATGGGTAGGAAGGCCACTGTTTTAGTAGGTGCCCCCATGCTTCCCATAATGTTGTTGCTATATCTGATGCTGATATAGTAAGGGCTGCAGAGCTGATAAAAACTGGAGATACGACACCTCAGGCTGGGGGCTCTATTCAGGGTCCGATATCCTCTCCTGTGTCAGGCCCTCCATAGCCAGTTTCTGTCTTGCCTCAGCCAAATGTCCCAGTTACCAAAACACCTGTTCCAGTGACAGAAGTGCCATTTGTGACCAAAATAAGGAGAAGAGGGAGGTGGAGCCATGGCCCGAGGGAGGAGGGCTTGATCTTGTCAAACAATTTTTTGGTTCTTTCAAGTGATGAGGAAAAAGAGGGTGAGGTGGTGAGGAATGGTGAAGGGGAGCTGATTTTTAGGCCCTAAATAGTAAAGAGGAAAAAGGCAAAAAAGTCATCCCCGTATGGCCCCCCTTTTGTACCAGAAGTCTAAGAGGAGAGATGGTGAGAAAACATCAAAAAAGGTGGAGGTACAATAACATCGAATATTTTGACAATCCTATATTATTCTGGGAGGCATCTAAGGCAGTCTTGTGAGGGAATATAATAGCATATATGGCCAATCGGAAAAAAGAATTGAATAAAATCTACCAATCCCTTTCACAAACAAGGCGAACTCAATACAATGCCTATCTTTCTGATCCTAAAGATATAACATATGCTAGCTATAAACAGGCAAAACAAACATTAGAAAATTTCTTACTGGCCCAAGCTCAGTCTAGAGTAGATTACACAAAAAATAGATACTATAGGTGGGGCAATAGAACTGGTAGACTTTTGACAAACCTCTCCAAGCCTTTTAGATGTAGAAGTCATATAGTGACAATCAAAACACCAGAATCCCCACTGCGCCTCACTAAATCTAAAGAAGTAGCTGGAGCCTTCTTAGAATATTACCAGACACTTTATACAGCTACTCCATCTAATAATACACTCCTAAATGAAATATTGCAAGAAGCTAATCTGCTGAAACTGTCTCCTGAACAACAGGAATTATTAAATACAGAGATTTCGGATTCTATCTCAGATCTGAAGCTTCATAAATTCCCTGGTCCTGATGGATTTACAGGTGAATATTATAAACTCCTAAAAGTAGAGATAGTTCCGACCCTACTGGAACTATATCGGACAATTCACCATCACTGTCCTCACTACCCATCCTTCAACCAGGCATACACTACTCTAATCCCAAAGCCAAATAAGGATCCTATGTTAATGTCCTCATATCGCCCTATAACTCTGTTAAACCTGGATTTTAAAATTCTTTCCCGTATAATGGCCAAACGCCTCCAAACTATACTGACCTCCCTGTTGACCTCACACCAGTTAGGTTTTGTGCACGGCCGCCAGTCTGTGCGTGGTATTCGTACTGCAATAGCTTCAATAATTGGCTCTTCCCAAGATCCCCGCTCATCCAATAGCTTCTCAGCTTGGATGCTCATAAAGCATTTGATACAGTGTCCTGGTCTTTCTTATCAGCCGTATTGAATGAGAGGGAATTTGGTCAAGACTTTATAGCAATGATAGATTATTTCTATGAAACCCCATCAACGTCTCTAATCATTAATACATTATTGGGAGACCCACTAGTGATGACAAGAGGCACTCGACAGGGGTGCCCAAAGTCCTCACTGTTGTTTAATTTATCGCTAGATCGAATGCTGAGATTGATTCAGCAGTGGCCCCAGATGAAGGGCATCTCGGTTGATACAGAGTGCACAAAAATGACAGCATTCGCCGACGATATTCTACTTCATATCTCAAACCCAGAGTCTTGTCTGGGCCCGCTGATGGAGAAAATTCTGGAAATAGGATCAGTTTCAGGATTCAAAGTAAATCATGAAAAATCAACGACTATCTATTTGGGGAGAGGTCTGGCAGAGCCTCAGTGGGCTCGACCCCCTGGGCTGCAGTGGGAAAATAGGTCAATATCATATTTGGGGGTCCGACTCCCGAAGAACATGGCCACTCTCTATAATCTTAATATTAGCAAAGTCATAACAGACATGCAAAGGGAGCTAGAGGATTGGGAACGACTCAACGTATCCTACTTGGTCAGGGCAAACCTCCTGAAGATGATATAGTTTCCGCGATTACTATACCCATTACAAACATTACCACTCCTTCTAACACAAAAAGATGCACAACAAATGAATTATCTATTGCGTAAATTTATTTGGGAAAAGAAGCGCCCCAGGATTAGCCTTATCAAATTTCAATAACCCAAGACTAATGGGGGCATAAATTTCCGGGACATAGTTCAGTATAGTCATGCAGCTCATCTGCAATATCTGAAGGATTGGTTAATGTATCAGAGCACTTATACAAATTTAGCAGTAGAAAAACAATTTCTTTCGGATATTCATTTAAAGGCTTTTCTTCACCTACATGATCAGGAATTGCCTTCTCATACTTTTGAAAACCCTCTTGTTCTTTCGGTTAGAAAGATCTGGCATATACTAAGACTTAAACTTCATCTTAATCCTTATAAATCCATACATCTACCGTTTGTCAAAAATCCCGTGTTTCAGGACGGCATGGTGGCTCGCCCCTTTACGATGTGGGAGAGGGAGGGACTGCACACAGTTGAGCGCTGTTGAACAGGACTGGGAGAAAGCCAGTCCGCCACGTGGAGGCACTGGAGCTGTTTCCATTTTTGGGTCCATGTGGTCTTTCTTTCATTCAGGTCCAGCACTATGTCCGAGAGGTGATCTCACTCTTCACAGCAGTGAATTGGGATAACCCTCTTGATTCTCTTTATTATTAGTTGTTTCCTCCAAGAGAGGAGCAATTTCATCCAACTATGTTTTTCTGAGAACTATAATAGATCACACTAAAATAAATTCGGGCTTGAGTGGATGGTTGCTCCATTTCCCCCGATTAACAGAGCAGGTGTTGTTGAAAGGGCTGGCCACTTCAAAAAAGCTTTTCCCAGCTTCTATATATGTAGAGATGTTCCTTAACATATTCCATAGAGGTTACCTCTCACCTTATCGTCAAAATATTATTGGTCTTTCAGCTGACTCTAGGTGCCCTAAATCCGGCGAAACCCAAGCAGATCAATACCATTGTTTATCAGCATGTCCTATGATCAGGGCCTTCTGGACCCTAGTATGGAGGTTTGCAACTGCAGATTTAGTTAATTATTTGTCACTCACTCCTGATTGGGCAATACTGGGTATTTTGCCTTCTGATACGCAAACCTCTGTAGGGGGAAGAAGGTTGCTTATGACAATATCTGCAGCAGCTAGAAAATCGATCCTCAATATGTGGATCCAAAACTCCCCTCCAACACTCGATCTGTTAAAACAAAAGATGTACTTTCTCCTGAGAATGGACTGGCTGGAGGCTTCTCTCCAGAAAAGTACTCTAACTCATAAATTTTGTTGAGACTTGGGAAAGTTTAATTAATATCCTACCCTCCGAACTACGAAATCAACTTTATGAATTCTTTCAAGAGACGCTGTGGTATGAAACAAGTGTTTTCCTTCGAGACCCTCCAATTTTTGCTCAGGATGATAGGACGGGCCTGTCCTCTTCCTCTGGTCTCTCCGCACCCTGTTGATAGGTTGGGGGAGGGGAAGCTGTAATGTTGTGATTGCTCCTTTCATTGGGGGATGGTGCCATATTTATTTTCATCACTAATTTTATCACTATTGCAGTTTTGACTCGTTCCATGTTACAAACCTATAATATATTAATATCGGACACATATATCTTAGAGCGTCTGTGACATAGTGTTGTTAAACCTCCTTAAGTGGAACCCATAAAAGATGTAACAATATTTATGTACATGTACATTGATTGTATTTACAATTGAATGTTTATCTTTCTTTATGTAACAAACAGTATTGCATGATTGATGTCTGATTATCTTCAATAAAAATGTTTTGAAAAAAAAAAAAAGAGGTGGAGGTATTGGCAGAAAAGTTTCTTAAGAAGGCACCTGTAAAGTCTACCTTGTCAGTAGAGGATTTAGCTCCTAAGCTTCCTATCTCCTCGATTTCAGACCCTTTAACTGCATCCCCTAGTGAGGAAGAACAATCTATCTCAGAATTGCCTGTCCAGGCCTCCACCCCTTCTATTCTGGATCCTGATCCCCTGGCACCTGTTCCTCCTGACCCACAAGAAGTTGTTTTGGTTGGTCCGATTCTGGGTGGTTCAGCCGCCTGAATTAGGTGTGGTAGAGAGGGCAGTTGTTGTGGATTTACCCTACTAGGCACTACTTCTAGTGGGGTTGTTTCAGAGGTTAATGAGGTATCCCCAGAAGATGAGAGCAAGGACATAGTCCTACTTGATGATGGGGTAATACCTGCAGGTGTTAGTATTAAACTGTGGGGCGAGGATTCCGGTAAGCAAGCAAGAAAAAAGTGATCTGGATCCTACTTTATAACTCAGAATGGTAGTTTCCCAACCCATTAGATTTGCCACCATTAATGTGGCGTCTATATTGTCCGAGCGTGCTCGTTATGTGGCCTTCACTTTTTCAATGCGCTTGAGCTTGGTTTTGAACAAGTTGAGATTCAGGTATAGCTGGGAAATCCAAGTGTAGATAGTGTAAATGTCATCTAAATAGAAGTGGGGGTGAAGGCTGAAAGAGACCATTAGTTTACTGAGAGAAGAATTATAAAAATAGAAAAGCAGATGGCTGGGAACAGAGTCTTGAATGATACTAGCAGATCGGGAGGAGTGGATGTGTCATAAAAAAGAAAACAATGGTTAGAATAGTAAGTGGCAAACCAAGAATACAGTGCTAAAAGGCAAGGGTGGAGGGTTTGCAGTAGAGGAGGGTGTATGACAGTTTTGTGAAGTGCCAGAGAGGTCAAGGAGGATGAGAAGGGAGATTCTAAAACCTACCTGTGTACACATTGTTGGCCACCTGACTATCCTACCTCTCACTTCCTTTATGATAAGTACTTGTCATTCCAATCTGTGTGTTCTACCAGCTACAGTCCCATCTCCACTCTGTGTTCCACCAGCTCCAATTGTTTTAGTATTGCCCTTACCCTTTAGACTGCAAAATCTCACAATCAGTGCCTTATCTAAGCTTTACCACAAGTCTACAGTCATGGCCAAAAGTTTTGATAATGACACAACTATTTTTTTTTTTTACAAAGTCTGCTGCGTCAGATTTTATGATGGCAATTTGCATATACTCCAGAATGTCGTGAAGAAGGATCAGATTAATTGCAATTAATTTCAAAGTCCCTCTTTGCCATGACAATGAACGTTCTCCCAAAAACAACATTTCCACTACATTTCAGCCCTGCCACAAAAGGACCTACTGACATCAGGTCAGTGATTCTCTCATTAACATAGGTGATGGTGTTGATAAAGAAAAGGCTACAGATCATCCTGTCATGCTGATTGAGTCAGTATGACAGACTGGGTGTTAGGAACTCCCAAGTCAGTACAGTGAAACTCGGGAACTACTTAGAAGGCCAGGTGTTCGCTGGAGCCCCTAGTGGTGGGGACAGACTGGGCTGCGGGCCGACCAAGGGTCGAGAAACGTATACTGACTTAAAGGAGTTCCCAGGAGTGGAGTGATTGGTGAACAGTAGTATAAGAAGAATCCTAGGTCAAAAGGTCACAGGCACAGATGCAACATCTAAGGGCAAGTCAAAGGTCAAACTCACAGGCAGAGAAGCAAAATCCGAATTCCAGGCAAAAGGTCAAGGTCAGAAGAGAAGGGTCACAGGTCCAATAACAAGCAGGGGTCAAAACACGGGTAGTCAAATCCAAGGTAGCAGGAACCAAAATGGATAGCACAAGCAGGCAGCAGAACTGAGGACAGAACGCTATAACCGGCAGTGAGGCTGCAGACCTCACTGCCCTAAATACTACAAGCCACCAATCAGAGCCTAGCTCTGAGTCTCACACAGCCCCATGAATAATTGCATTAATCAGCCCACAGGCTGTGTTAAATTACGCGCATGCGCCGGGATGCAGCGCTATATTATCAGCGTCGGACCGTTGGCAACGGCCGACCAGGAAGCGTAAGTGACGTCCCGGTATGCTAGCAGGACCAGGAGACGAGCCGCGGTGACTCGTAACAGTACCCCCCCTTGAGGAGGGGTTAAGGAACCCCGACACCCCGGTTTAGTAGGAAACTTCCTGAAAAATTCTCTAATGAGTCTCCCAACATGGAGACGCCTCCGCGGTATCCAGCATCGCTCCTCAGGGCCATAACCATTCCAGTGCACCAGAAACTGAACTTGGCCTTGGACTCTCCTTGAGTCAAGGATTCTTTCAATGATATATTCCTGGTCTCCATTCACATCCAACGGCCGGGGCCTGGTAGAGGAAGGCTGACTGAATCTGCTGGGAGCAGCGACTTTCTTCAGAAGCGAACAATGCAAAGTAGATGGTATTTTTAAAGACAGTGGAAGTTTCAACCTGAAAGCCACCGGATTTATCTTTTTCTCAATTGAAAATGGTCCAATGTATCGGGGCCCCAGTTTCTTGCAAGGTTGCCTTAACTTGATGTTCCGTGTGGACAACCAAAGTCGATCTCCCACCTTCAGAGAACATGGCACACGATGGCGATCAGCGAAAGCCTTGGATTTTTGCGAGGCTTGACCCAGGGCAGAGTGCACCTTTTTCCAGATAGATCTCAACCTAGCCGTAAAAGCAGGTGTTCCAGAATCCCCACTGGGAACAGCAGTAGAGAAAGAGTTAGACTTCGGGTGAAATCCAAGGTTGCAGAAGAACGGAGATGTGTGTATTGTGAAATGGCAGGAATTGTTGTAAGCGAATTCCGCCCAGGGCAAGAGAGAGGACCAGTTATCATGAAATTTTGAAACATAGATGCGTAAAAACTGTTCCAAGGACGTGTTGGTTCTTTCTGTCTGTCCATTCGACTGCGGGTGATACGCTGAGGACAAACTGATAGTGATCCCAATGGACTTACAAAAAGATCTCCAGAATCGTGCAATAAACTGAGATCCTCTGTCCGAGACGATGTCTTCAGGAAGACCATGGAGACGAAAGATGTGGGTCAGGAACAAGGTAGCCAAAGTCCTGGTATCCGGTAGTTTGGGTAAGGAAATAAAATGTGCCATCTTACTGAATCGGTCCACGACTACCCAAATGCTGCGGATACTGGAAGGTCAACAATAAAATCCATCGAAAGATGGGACAAAGGTCTGCTTGGAGCAGGCAAGGGTAGCAGTAGACCAGCAGGACGGTTCCTAGCAGATTTGTTTCTAGCACACTCAGGACAGGCACGAACGTAAGTCTCCACGTCATCCGATAAGGTGGGCCACCAAAGCCAGCGAAAAAAGGTTTCAATAGTCCTACGAATTCCCGGATGACCAGCAGAGCGGTTGTTGTGACCCTCTATGAGGACAGGTCTCCTTAGATGAACCGGGACAAATAACTTGTTGAGAGGTGTCTGAACGGGAGCAATTTTCTGGAAGTGTTGGATAGTGGCTCCCAGATCCTGGGTGAGTCCGAGATGAATTGAAGTGGAAGGAATAATAGACTGTGAGTCAGGAGTTTGGGGATTCTGAGCCAAAAAACTTCGGGACAAAGAATCAGCCTTAACATTTTTTGCACCTGGACGAAATGTGATGATGAACCTAAATCTGGTGAAGAATAGGGCCCAGCGAGTTTTTGCAGTCTGAATATATTGGAGGTTTTTATGGTCTGTGAAGATGGTAATGGTGTGTGCAGCCACCTCCAACCAATGTCGCCATTCCTCCAATGCCAACTTAACAGCCAATAGTTCACGGTTTCCGACGTCATAATTACATTCCGCTGGCAGAAATTTTCTCGAGATAAATGCACAAGGATGTAGTTTTTTACTCCGTGAATCTTTCTGAGAGAGGATGGCACCAGCACCGACATCCGAAGTATCCACCTCCACAATAAACGGAAGTCCTGGGTCCGGGTGTCTAAGGACTGGGGCGGAAATGAATGCAGCTTTGAGAGCTGAAAAACTCGCCAGTGCTTCTGCGGACCACTCCGCTGGGTTTGCTCCTTTTCGAGGGAGGGCAGTGATAGGAGCCACTAATGAGGAGAATGACCCAATAAACCTACGATAATAATTGGCGAAGCCAAGGAATCTTTGGATCGCTTTCAAGTTAGTAGGTAGGACCCAATCCTGAATTGCCTGCACCTTGGCGGGATCCATAGCGAATCCTGATGAGGAGATAATATAACCCAGGAATGCCACTGTGGACACCTCGAATTCGCATTTCTCCCGTTTTGCGTACAGATGATGTTCACGCAATCTCAATAAAACCTGGCGGACGTGCTGACGATGCTGAGATAGGGATTCAGAATAAATTAAGATGTCATCCAAATAAACAACCACTGTTTTTCCCAAGAACTCACGTAAAACATTGTTAATCAGATCATGAAAGACTGCCGGAGCGTTGCACAAACTGAATGGCATTATGAGATATTCGTAATGTCCCGAGTGGGTATTAAAGGCAGTCTTCCACTCATCCCCCTTCCTGATTCGGATAAGATTGTAGGCCCCTCGGAGGTCAATTTTAGAGAATACAGTAGCTGTCTTCAATTGATCGAACAGAACAGAGTTAAAGGGTAACGGATACATATTCTTAATTGTGATACTATTTAGTCCACGGAAATCGATGCAAGGCCTCAGGCTGCCATCTTTTATAGAAACGAAAAAACAACCTGCGCCAACCGGGGACTTAGAAGGGCGGATGAACCCTTTCTCCAGGTTTTCTTTTACGTATAATTCCATGGCCTGAGTTTCAGGAAGGGATAGTGAATATAAACGCCCTTTGGGCAACTTAGAACTGGGTACCAATTCAATGGCGCAGTCGTATTCCCGGTGTGGTGGAAGTGAATCAGCTTTCTTCTTGCAAAAGACAACACTGAAGTCCTGATAGGGTACAGGCAACAATTCTGGAGTAGGCTGCATAATTCTAAGAGGCAAAGTCAAGCAGGACGTAGAGCACCCGGGACTCCAAAGGACAATCTCCCCTGTTTTCCAATCAATAAGGGGGTTATGACTGCGAAGCCATGGATACCCCAATATCAAAGGAGCAGAGGGACAAGAGATGAAATAAAAGGAGAGCTCCTCCGTATGGAGGACTCCTACAGACAACCGAACCATTGGAGTCCTGGCGAGAATCCTTCCTCCAGGCAAGGGGTTACCGTCCAAACCACATGTGGTGATGCTTGATCCCAACCTGATATGTGGAATATCAAGTGTCTGAGCCAAATGCATATCCAGGAAATTACCAGCCGCACCACTGTCGAGAAAAGCTTTCAGGTCCATGGATCTCTCACGGAAAGTTAGACGTCCAGGGACTAATAAGGAATTGTCTGAAGAGGTAATCTGAAGACCCAAGCGCACCTCTTCACCTGCACTTAGGCTTTGGAGTTTCCCGGCTTGCTGGGACATGAACGGACTAAGTGGCCTGGTTGACCACAATACATAC